>NW_018164469.1:233315-243174 GCF_001263595.1 Phalaenopsis equestris | reverse complement strand
TATATATATATTAATATTTAGAAAATAAAAAATAACAAATATAAACAAAAATAAATTAATTATAGTTGAGATATAATTTATAGTAATTAATAAGATTAAAAAAATTATAATATAAAAAAATAAAAATAAAAATTTTATCATAATATTCCCACATTATGCCCACTTAGTGGGATAAAGGATTGTTGTTGTTATTATATGCCTGCATTATGCAACCCCTTTAATGTTTCAAAAGCTCATTTCAGTTCTTCATTTTTACAGTTTAGTGCGTCCAATTTTTTAGTCCTATATCATGAATGAGACCTTTTTTTTTCACTGTTTATGTAAAAATTGTTCCATTGTTCCAATTAATTTGATTAAAATGATATTAATTACTAAATATAAAGTTTTAAATTCATAATTATATGTTTGACTTTTGAAAACTTATTAAATTCGGTCATATGAAGACTTTTTAGCATTCAATTAAGAATTAAAGGTAATTAAATAGGTAATTTGGACTGACAGGTTCTTTATAACCTGTTCGTTAGTTTAATCGGAAGTTCACATCGGTTTTCGCTAGTTTGATGCAAAAACGGTTATTAAGACAACCCAAACTGGCCATATGCTTAGTTCATGATTGAACCGGTTGAACAGATCGACTCATTCCAGTTTTTAAGATCTTAGTATTTTGATAGTTTGCTTGAAAGGAAGACCGTCTGAGCCTCTCTGGCCTTGAGAATGAGGGTCTTTTGAATCCTTTTTCTTACCATTTGCTTTATCTTTCTGTGTTTCTACTTATGATGATTGCCTCGCAGAAAATATCTCACCTAGCAAGCTCTACATGAGCCTGCACATACCAAATAGCACCCTATTTCGTGACACCTGTTCATGGAACATATTGAACTACATAAAGAGTAATTGATGGGGCCAAATGCAACCTTGTTATTTTCTTATGTTTGTTCTTTAGGTAGGAAGCTTAAATTCATTCTGATATAAGTATTTTTAAATTGACAGGAAGTTGCTGACGTGGCATTTCCCGGACGCTTTTTGCAGTGAACCCAAATGAGTGCCTGATGACAAGAATACAGAGGATGACATTAGATTATCATTTTAAAGTGGAGCAGGAAGCTGGTTCATCCACCTATTCATTCTTTGGATTTAATGGTAAACTGTTGCTAACCCTATCCAATCCACTTAATCAGAAAATATATTTTTTTCAAAACTTAATAAAACATTCTACCAGACTCTTATCTTTTATATATTTGTTAGCTTTTAGTCAAGTATCAATAATATTCATGCAATGCAAGGACATAAAAAAAATGCTGTTTAAGAAAAGTATCTTTTACTAATTCGTACTTTATGAATTATCAATAAATCTTGGTACTTAGAAATTTTAAAACTTGATGTTCTTTTATGCTAAAAGACATAACCGAGGGATGATTTTCTGAGAAAACAGATTTCTTAAAATTATTTTGGCAATGATTAAATTGCAATATCATCCAAATATGAATCCTTGTAAAAGAGAGTAATTTATCGGGACATCAATTCCTTGTGTCCTTGCAGGCACTGGAGGGGTCTGGCGAATATCAGCCATCAAAGAGGCTGGAGGCTGGAATGATCGAACTACAGTAGAGGACATGGATTTGGCCGTTAGGGCAAGTCTCAAAGGTTGGAAGTTCTTATATGTTGGTGATCTCAAGGTATTGGACTTTATTGTTGCTTCATTAGGCTATTCTTTCTCAATTGTTAATAAATTATTTCCACAAGTTAACCTTAAAATTTAAGTAATTCTTCCCCAAACGTTTTTCATTTTGGAAAATTGCAGCTAATGTTGTCTAATGTCCAACTGAGAACAGTTTCTAAGAAGCACTATCTCATCTTGCACTGCTTTCTCGTAATAATATTTGAATTTTAATGCTGCCTTTGAAAAAGTTATGCCAGATAAATTGGCTGTAGAATCCTTCTCTTATAAAATTTGCATTATGCTAAGTCAGATTAAATATTAAAAGTCCTTGTTTGCTTAAGAGTATAAAACCTTGATGTCATTAATTATCCGAGTCTCTTCTTTTTCTCAAACAATTCTATGAAGTCCTTTCTCTCAGTGTGATAAAGTTTTGGGCTTAAAGGAGCAGTAGTGATGATTTTTGTAATCATTAGGTGAAAAGTGAGCTACCTGGCTCTTTTGCTGCATATCGTCACCAGCAGCATCGCTGGACGTGTGGTGCCTCAAATCTCTTGAGAAAATCAGCCTTTGAGATATGGACGACCAAGGTGAAGCCAAGCTTCTCTTTATTTTTAGTATTTGATGAAATCTATACGTATATTATCACACGAAAATTGAGCTTTCTCTGTATTAGCAGGGCGTGTCATTATGGAAGAAGCTTTATCTACTATACAGCTTTTTCTTCGTGCGGAAGGTAGTGGCTCATATCGTCACCTTTGCACTCTATTGTGTCATCATTCCAGCGTCTGTTTTGGTTCCAGAAATTTCCATTCCAACATGGGGAGTAGTTTTCATTCCAACCACAATTACTATTCTCAATGCTATCAGAAACATTAGGTTTGTGAATCCTCTCTGTTTTTTTTTTTCATGGTTTCCCTTCTCTTAATTCATTTTTTTTGTCTTTTTTGGGCAATTACATACACAGCGCTCAAAACATTTCTACTCCTGAAGCTAGCATCCTTTTTCATCCATTTTTCAAATCCTCACTCAAATTTAAAACCTTAAAACAAAAACCCAACCCTTAATTTTCATTTGGAAGATCTACACACATAACACTTAATTCCTATGTATTTAAATATCTACACCTCTACTTGAAAAATTTGAAAAATTTTACGTACATAACACCTTGCCTATTCACGAAAATGGGATTTCACTTTTTAGATGTTCAAATTGTTGGTATTTATTATGGGATATGAAAGATTTGGGTTGTATAAATATAAGAAGTACAATTTAGGTATTAGATATGCAAATACATAAGATTTGTGTATTTATAAACACCTCCTTTTCATTTTTATCAAATTTCCAATGATTTGACTGTGGCACCCATAAATGGTTTGGTTCGGTTCGGTGGGTTCTAGTTTGTTCTGTTGATCTGAATACATCAAATTTTTATTTTTCACTCCTTTTTGTGCAGTTCTATACATGTAATACCATTTTGGATTCTTTTTGAAAATGTTATGGCCATGCACCGTGTGAAAGCGACCATCGTTGGTCTATGGGAGGGTGGAAGTGCAAATGAATGGGTTGTTACAGAGAAGCTTGGTGGCACAATAAAGGAAAAACTCTTGCCCGAAACCAATTTAATTGAAAAGGCTTCGCCAAAGCTCAGTCACAGGTTTGGTAAAATTTATAAATAACATTGTTTCAGCTGACATTTCATAGTTAATTTCATATAAAATTGAATCACCAGGTTCTACTTTCCGGAACTCGGATTTGCCTTCTTTCTCGTCCTATGTGCAAGCTATGATCTGACTTATGGAGCGGATTACTACTTCATATACATATATCTACAATCTATTGCATTTCTTATTGTGGGTTTAGGTTATGTTGGGACTTTCATCTCCAGTTCGTAGTTTCCATGTTGTCATTTTCCTATCGCTCTATCAATTTTGAACCGTTTCGCTGGTCTGAATTATGTGCTTCTGCGTGAGGATTTAAGTTTTATGCCACCAAAAAAAGAGAAAAATATATCAAACAGTACTGAATCTTCACATTTCAAAATTTGATTGGACAGATGGGCCATGCTTTTTGGAGGCCCAAAATCTATCTGAAGGCAAGTTTAGATTATTTGTTGGCATCTGCGCCTCTAGTTCTTGTGTCTGAATTGTATCTTATGTTTCTATTGTATGTTTTCGTATATTGTCTACATTTGCGGGCCAATGAAGGCTATTCAGTATTTCTTTTCGGACAATATGATTATGATCTTATTGTTTTTATATGTTAATATTAGCATTTTAATCATCTATTGCTTATTCAATAGTTGTACTATGCTCTAATAGGTATAGTAAGACTTTGGGTGTATGAAATAGGTGTAAAATTTGCTTTACATTTATTTGGAAGTATTCATTAATCGTCTTATCATATAAAAAGTTTGTAGTGGCATAATTATAATTCATGTAAAACGGTTGGTGATGGAGTTCACCTTTGCCTTGCATGTCTTGAAATGATTTAATGTGTTTTTCTACTTTACAGTGAGCGTGAGGAGAAGAGTCACTTCCTGTTCTATACCAAATATTACCTCTCTACATATCAAGAAGGATTTTTAGAAAAACCCTTCCAAGATCATAAAATTTTCAAGCATCATGACAGTGGTGCGAATCATGCCGTTGTACGCACGTTCGATATATCAGACGTAATAACTTCTCTATCATCGTCTTCATATAGGATGAGAGTATTGAATTCATCATTTGAGTTGCTTTCTGTTTTAAGCAATCCCAGAGAGAACTTTATTAATAAGAGAAAAAATATGAAGGCAGGTTAGAAGTTCCAGCTAAACCCAAATATCACAGAAAAAGAAAACTTAAGAAATTTCCATCGAAGGTACAGCTCACGAAGCAATAAATATGACCGGAAAAACAAACAGCAATAAAGTAAAAGTGGAAGCTTTAATAAAGAGAATATCAAGTAAGTCTCCGTTAATCATAAGAAGCAAAGGTCTAGGAGTAATATTATTAACAAAGATCTGTTGAGAAGATGCTCCCATTTCAGCTAACCCATCAGCTGGATGATTACCTTTGTTGGGAATATAATACTATTGAATAGAAATAACTTGAGAAAGCTGAATTATCTTTTTAACATGAGATTAATATGCCAGTGAGTAGAAGATAAGGAGGAACATGCTCTCCAAAGTGTAGTAGAATCCATTTTCACCACTAATCTAAACCAATTACAAGAGATAGCAATAAATAAAGTAGCAATAACAGCATCAGCTTTGGCTTGTAGAGTAGAAATAACGAATGTAAGAGCAGAAAACAACAATTCATTTAATATGATTTTACCCTAATGGAAGCTTCTTAATTGTCCATGGTAATATATTTCAAATTTTATACCATGAATAAAGTGGCTAAGATATTTTATATGCTTGCAGCACATGTTACTACTCACCATATTTGGATTGAAAGCAAAGATAGAATTTGTAGAAGTTTTATTATCTCAGTTGAACACTTTCTCAAAACATTTAAGTGGGCTGAAAAATTTAAAAGCAGAAAGTGGAAAATTCGATAGGATGTTCTTCATCATATCAAAGCGCTTTATTAGTTATTATAGCTCATTTGGATCACAAAGACTATAATATTTGATGATACTTTGTTATTCTGATGAACTATAGGTATCTCCTTGTTATGTGTTGCAATGGTTTTTATTTAACAAGAGATAGAGATGAACTCTTTTATTTTCTATAGATTTTATCTCTGGAAATCGTTTCTGCTATTTGATATGTACAAATTTCTCTGCTGGTCTTGCTGTCATATTTTTGATGAGTTATATATAATACCTGATTTTATGCATCTTAATTATTAGATGCTTTGGATAGCTATGATGAATCTTATTGGCTCCTGCGCCCAACTATCAATTGGTTCTATCTTATGATTACTCTCATTCTTGTGGTTATCCTTTTGGATAAATGTCTGGAATTTGGATTATTGATAGTGTTATGATGGGGTTTGGGTTTTTTTCTTTATAAGACTTTCCTTCTATGTTCATTTTTCATGTTCAACAATAACATATAGGAGATAAAATAATCAATTATGTGCTTGTTGAGATCTTCTATAGCTGCTATGGATTTGTCTTCTATTTACCTTTTATTTTTTCTTTTTATGGCTACTGATTTTAAATTGGGTGCTCTAATTCATTTCTTAATAGAAGTGCTCCTCTTGTTATTAGATTTTTGAAGGCTGCTTTAATAGACACCTAGCTACCTCATGGATCTAATCTAATTGATGAGTCCTTTGTTTTCTTACTTTCTAAGATCAAAATTATATGTTCCTTTTATAGCTATTTTGGTTTATTTCATATTTGTAATCTTCGTTAGTGTCTGTATAAAACTGAGTGTGACCCTCATTTTCTCCAAAAATAACTGTTTTATTGTTGTTTTAGATTTGTTTTGTAGGACGGATAAATCGTTGAAAAAAAAAAGTCTGTGGATTCTTTGTCCTTTAGAATTGATTTTATAATTAATTTTATCTGCAAATTTTGTCAATGGATCAAAATCTATTTTCAAAATAAATTATTTATGAATTTTTAACAGTTATCAATGATTTTTTTCGTCAAAAAGTATTAATGTTTTTTGGGACGATTACATACAGAACACCTGAAATTTTAATATTTATAAATCAAGTAACTAGGTGATATTTTGAACTATCAAACCGATCCATTGATGCATGCCATGATCATAAATAAAAAAAACATGATTTGGATTTTATCATGAATTTTAATATTTGAATGACAATTTAAAAAATGAATGAAAACTCTCGTTGATAATCAGAGGTATTTGTCTTCAAGAATTAAATATTTAAGGTTTCAATGTCAGACGTGGAAAGTCAAGTGAGAAAAGACCAAATATGAATAATTATTTTTTGAATCAAAGGAGTGAAAGGTAGGAGACGTAATGGATTTGGGATGAGAAATTAACTTAACCAGCAATAGGTAATGAGAACATCGTCTTCTTTTTTAATATTTTCAACGTTTTAATTTGAAAATTATCATCATAATATTAATTTGTGCAAATTTAAAAAAAAAAAAATGTTGGTTGAAAATGCTGTTTCATGTTAATCTCTTGCAGGACCTGACAATCATAAATAACAAACTTGCGGAATAATTTGTCCTCCTTAACATGGAAAACGGAAGCTTGTTTATTGAAGAGGTGTCATATACATTGAAATCGAGGTTTCAAGTGTTTGATATGTGAATACATGGGAATCGGGTAGGACTTGTGCAAAAGCACCTTATTTTTTTTTCTTTTTTGTTTTTAAAAATATGTTTCTTTAGCATGTTTTTAATATATTTTTATTTTTTTTTTATTTCTAAATATAAATAAATATATTTTTAAAAATACTCAAAATATTTAATTATTTGATTTGACCCAAGAAAATAGTGTAAGATGGGAGAAAGAAAGAAGAGTGAATAATATTGAATGGTAAAATGTCTTGTCTATTAGGTTATTATCATAAATTGATCTATTTATTTATAGGGAGGAGGACACAACATAGTGATAGTACATTTTAGCCCCTGTTTAATGGGGGTAATATGATTTCTGGATATTTTATGTATATGAGGCTTTTGCTATGCTTCTCTCTTACTTTTTCGACTAAGCTTGTTTGGCTTAGGCCCAGTAAGGCCGGTTTGATCTGCTAGGCTAAGTCGTTGTAGTCGGTCAACTAAGCTTGATTCGTTTTGGGTTAACAGAACTGACTCAGCTGACTAGGCTTTGCTGATCAGTTGTTCTAGCCTGGTTGTCAGCCTTGAATCCTTAGGGGATTTCTTATCGGCAGAGGGAGGCAAGACTATCAGAGAGAGGGTGAATCGTCGTAGCGAGACTGTTCGCTCATTCATCAACAAGGAATACTGATGGGATGAAGATAAAGTTTTATTATATTACCAATTCTTAGTCTCTGATAAGGAGCATCAGGGGTGTTTGCGGGAAGGTTGGCTATAGTGAGGAATCCAGATTCTTTCATCGGGATGGATCTACTATAAGGTAGGTTGTTGCCTTGGCCGGCTTTCTTGTGGAGGTGGACTTGAATATCTCTCTCTTGTTTCTGACATCATGTCTCCAATTTGGCCACTTTAATGCCTCGTTGGCTTTGGTCTTGCTTGCTATGACTAAGATGGTTGCATCAATCAGATAAACGGGCTCATTGTTTTCTGTTGGCAGGCTCTTCTTTATTGTACTCTCTTTATTTTGGAATAACAAACTTGCGGAATAATTTGTCTTCCTTAACATGGAGAACGAAAACTTGTTTATTGAAGAGGTGTCATATACATTGAAATCGAGGTTTCAAGTGTTTGATATGTGAATACATGGGAATTGGGTGGGACTTATGCAAAAGCACCTTATTTTTTTCTTTTTTATTTTTTATTTCTAAATATAAATAAATATGTTTTTAAAAATACTCAAAAATATTTTTTAATTATTTTGGAAAACAACCCTATTATTGAATCTTGATTTGACCCAAGAAAACAGTGTAAGATAGGAGAAAGAAAGAAGAGTGAATAATATTGAATGGTAAAACGTCTTGTCTATTAGGTTATTATCATAAATTGATCTATTTATTTATAGGGAGGAGGACACAACATAGTGATAGTACATTTTAGCCCCTGTTTAATGGGGGTAATATGATTTCTGGATATTTTATGTATATGAGGCTTTTGCTATGCTTCTCCTGCTTCTCTCTTGCTTTTTCGACTAAGCTTGTTTGGCTTAGACCAAGTAAGGCCGCTTTGATCTGTTAGGCTAAGTCGTTGTAGTCGGTTAGCTAAGCTTGATTCGTTTTGGGTTAACAGAACTGACTCAGCTGGCTAGGCTTTGTTGATCAGTTGTTCTAGCCTGGTTGTCAGCCTTGAATCCTTAGGGGATTTCTTATCGGCAGAGGGAGGCAAGACTATCAGAGAGAGGGTGAATCGTCATAGCCAGATAGCTCGCTCATTCAACAACGAGGAATACTTACAGGATGAACATAAAGCTTTATTATATTACCAATTCTTAGTCTCTGATAAGGAGCATCGGTGGGGTTTTCTGGTAGGGGGTTGCATCAATCAGATAAACGGGCTCATTGTTTTCTGTTGGCGGGCTCTTCTTTATTGTACTCTCTTTATTTTGGCGGGCTCTTCTTTGTTGTACTCTCTTTATTTTGGACCATTAGATGCTCTCAGGATCCATGCTAACACATTTATGATGTACACATATCTTAATAAAATATATCAACTATGTTTTGTTTCGTATTAAAAGATAAACAAATAAAATAAAAATCAAAACTAGAAAAAAAAATTGTCCCAAAGAGCCTATTAGATTTACAGTACATGGAAGACTATCAATTTAGTCACATAAAAAAAAATCACATTGAATGATTACAAATGATATACGAGCAATAAAAATATGTGTAATATAAATTTATATTAATTAGTAATTTATTTTATGTGGACAAATCTTATCATAAATTTAGCAATGTAAACTAATTTTTTTCCTACTAGATTTAGATTGAAATATATCTAACTAAATTTCTTTATTTTAAAATGAATAACAAATTGCTTTTAATTAGTGCTCAAATAAGAAGTTTATTAGTTAAAAATAAAATAAAATAGTAAGATTCAAATCTAAATCTGCTCGATACACACATACATACATACCTGTATACATACCTGTATATATATATACCAACTGCCACTCCTATCCAAAATAAGGAGCCTGTTGAACGAGAGATTATTATATCTGTCGTCCGGACGCCGAACTGCATCCGGGCGACGACCATGATACAGCAGAGGTCACAGCCGTCACCTGGACATAGCTCGGTGTCCAGACAACGAACACAATAATTTCTACTGTGAAACAAAATTTTATCGTTCTATTGAAATAACTTTAAGAGAAGCCGCTTACCAAATGAAAGCTTACACACATATTGACGAGCACAATTTTGCCGCTCTCATGTGGCCTGATGTGTGGCAGTCATCTAGAAGCCCAAGTCAAGCTTTATATTAGGTAAGCCGTAATATTTGACAATTTAAATAAAATAAAATCTCTCTTTCATCAAATTTTTTAAATTCTCACTTAAATATCAAAATTCATGATAAAACTCCAACTCCTATTAATAACATATTAAAGTTATTAAAAATTATTTAATTATATATTTAAAGTGACATACTATAATTTAATATGATATATATGGG
>NW_018164469.1:211887-233287 GCF_001263595.1 Phalaenopsis equestris | reverse complement strand
TATATATATATATATAACTTTAATGCTATTTATTTTTATTTTCTTAATGAACTAGTTTGTTAGTAATCAATTATATTATTTGATTTCTAGAAAGCCAATATATAACTTATTTATTATTTTATTTTCTTGGCATTAACTAGTTAGTTGCTAATCTAAATTTACTCCATTGTTTATTTATTTAAATTTATAACATTGTTTGTAAATAATTTTGTATAAGAAAATAAGCACTTATTTAAATTTTTAGCTAGTTTACTAGGTTTATATGAAAGATAAACATAAAATCAGATTTATAATAATTCAATCCCTTAGAATTGTATTATAACGAAAATAATAAAAAATTATTTTTGTTTAAGAATAATTTAAACCTTAATTTATTAGTTCTATTAATAAATAGAAAGTATTAATAGAAAGAATTGGGCATTAGAGTCATGATAGTATATGCATGACCAAAATAGTCTTTTCTTAATATTTTTGTTTTATTATGATGAAAGAAAGTTGTATATCTAAGCTAAAAGAGAAATTATATATTTAATTTAAGAGGAGACTAAATCCTACATAGAAATCTATCTTTTTTAATGTTTTGTGAGACTTATTTATCAAATAAGATATCATTTAACAATGATAAACTTTGAATTAAAATCAACACAATCAAGTCTTTGTGAGATTTGGTGGAATGATCCTCTTTGTTTAAAGATCACATTAAATATTGTACATGAGAGCTCTACCCATAAAATTCTCTTAAGTATAAACTTTAGTTTGAAGTGAGGGTTTTCTTTTTTTTGATATATTGTTAATGTAGTTGAGTTTTTTTAGATCCTTTCAAAATTAAGGCAATAACAATTTGGTTAAGAACTTAAATGCTTTATGAATTTTTGGTATCATTAGATATTATTAAATATTTATAATTATTAATTTTTATTTTTGTAGCTCTTACTAGATTTAATCAAAAAAATTGTTTAGTTTGTTTGATTTGATTTCTTCAAGAAACTTTATAAGTGCTGAAAAATTAGCTAGTATAAGCTCTACGATCGTTCCTCCTAACATAAATGTGGTTTAGATCTACAGTGATGCTAAAGCTAAATGATAAAGTAATAACTTATGTCTCTAGATGATTGAACGTGCATGAAAAGAGTTGTCTCACGCAAAACTTAAAACTAGTTGCAATTTGCTTATATTGACCAGACATCATGTATATGATGTCCAATGTGGGATTTTTTTTTATTATAAGGGCTTGAAGTATATTTATATTCAAAACAAGTTTAACCTAAGAGACAAAGACAAAGACTTCATAATGAAATATAATTAATAGATATAGTAAACCTAGGGAAAGTTAATATAATCATAGATATTTTGAGCAAGAAATCTTTAGCTTATGTGTCTTAGATGATTACTCAAGGGTGATATATAGTACTTGAGATAATACCTCTAAAACATTATAACTGATATCTCTTAGAAAGTAAGCTTATAGTTGATTAGTTTTTTAGTTTACTAATGATTAAAAGGGCATGTTAAGATTTAATGATTGGTTATTTTAAAATCAGGCATGGCATTGTCAAAAGATACTTTAAGAAGAGCTCATTTTCCATATTTTATTTTTTCTAGTAAGTGCTAAAATGTGTCATAATCTTAAGATAAGAAAAGATGAAGTAGACTTTATGGCATGATGTGTAACATGTGAAATTAAGGCTGAATATCAAATGCTTAGTATATTATTCCACCTTCTTTTTGTTCTATAGGTGGTTTGTCTGTATCAAATTAGGATTATGATACTAATTGAGTTGTATTAAATAAACACACCAAATCAACTCTCTTTTTTTACCATCAAGAAAAATTATCTACATAGATAATATTATTTAATTAAACCTTAGATCAAATATACGTCATCGCTGATCATAAATAAATCTAGCAGTACAAAAATTTGGCATATTTGCGTCGTCAGGCACAAATCGAATGACCAATGATATTTAAGGATTAGCATCGAATTTGCGTATGATTTTAGTCAGATTTGTTTGGATGTTAAATATGAGGTTGATAATTTATTTCAGTCTAATTTATGTTGAAATATTCTAAAAAAAATTATTTGTGTCAGTTTTTGCGTCGTATTGCGTCAGATTTGATTATCCGTACCGCATGTCTACATTTACACTTGAAAATATCAGACTAAAGATATTAACGTCCGAATAAAATTTAATTTGTGTTGGAAAATATAGTAGAATGACGGAATTTTATTGTCATTCTAGCGTCGGATTTTGGGTCTGAAAATGAACTCAATTCCGACACAAACCTGTAACAGATAAAAAAAAATTTAGAATATCAATTACACTTTCATAACTTGCACAAAAACACATTCTACATCACATACCTTATTAAGCACGATCATATCACATATCAAATTTCTAAACAATATCATTAATAAAAGAAAAATATTTTCACGAATCGTTCCAAATAAGAAATGTAAAGTTACTCCAAAAAATTACAGAACAAATGTTTGACATCATGTACACAAATAAAAAAAAGACATAAGAAGATACTCATCATTTCCATCCCCCTCCTCCTTCTGCACGGATGTCATCGTTTGCTTGCCCCAACCATCTGCCAAGGTTTTTGCCATACACCCTATTTAGTTGTTCTTGATCAGTATACATCATACATCAAGCCAGGTCATCCGATCACCCATACTGACCAAGATCAGCCTACCGAGCTGATCCCGATGACCCAAAACCAACTAAACTTAGCCAGTCAAACCAGAAAGCAATCGAACGAAAAGCACGTGCATGCAAAATACAAGGAATAATCTATTATGGACCCTTTCCAAACAAGGGTAGGGAAAAATATAATATCATCATTGTACCCCACTATAAATAGAAGAAATATTTTATAAGTAAGGCACCATTGATTAGTTCTATTCATTCTCTCTCTCTTTCTTTCTACTCACACTCTATTTCATGGTGGTGATTCATGAACAAAATTTGATTCAAAATACAAGAAACTTTATTGTTGTTATACATGATTGAGATGAAAATTTCATTTCTAAGTTATAGAAGTGTAAGAGGTTTTATATGAGGTTAGAATTAAAATGATGATTGCCTACAATAATAATTTTTAAGGCAATATAAACATGAAACTATTATGTATCTCGTAATAAAAAAGAATTGAAGATTCTTTCTTTATGCTAATTTGATGTTTATAAGAGAGAAGTCTAAGAAGCTAAATTAGTTGATTATTATTTAAAGAATCAGTCAAATTTCAGAATGGTTGTATTTAGTTTAGGAGTGTAAAAAATGATATTTTAACTATGTAGAGATTACGTTTCAGGTCAAATATCATATCTTTCTCAAGGTTTCACATAATTACACAATTTCTATTATGCTTATTTCTTATGACATGCTGAAATATCAATTTTATCTCTTCTAAAATATCATTTTGTCATTCGTTGCCCTAAACAACCCCTCCTGAAAAGAGAGGCGGGTTTCGCCTCTGGTTTAGGCTATCATTTATTTAGGAAGATCTTAGCCATGAAAATGTACTGATGCATAGCATAGAGAATAGGTTTGACAACTTTATCATCAATTTGTTCCCTTTGTCAGAAGTACTTTGAAAGAACTTGTTAAAATAGGGACAATTAGATACATACCACTTGAAACATTGCAATTTACAAATCTAGCAACTACTTTCAACCCTTTTTCAAATATCAAAATTCACAATAAACCATAACTCACATTTTCATCTGTATCAAATTCTGAATAGTTTGATAAAGGCATGCATAAATGCATTAGTTTGGTAGTTTTAAAAAAAGAAGGAATTAGTTACTAGTCTTGTAAATAGAAATATTTTGAGTGCATGCATGTATTTATCTTGTTGGAATAAGATGTAACTTCCAAGATTAAAAAATGCTCATGAAGCACTTGTAGTTAGTCTAAAATTAAGATAAGAAATTAGAGATCAAAAGTTGTTAATGATGTAGTATGTAATAACCAAATTAAATAAAAATACTACATTAAATTGCACCAACCTCGACAAGTCATGATTGCAGCCTTCACCATACAAACTCTAACCTTGCATGACCACTTTTATCGTTCACAATCGTTTGCATGCATGAGTACAATTACATGAGTGTAGTGTAGACCATGCAAAAGATAAAGTTTCTAATTTTATGATCATGCAGAACATCAAAAATAATATATCGGCTCAAAAAAAAAAAAATCAAAGATTAATCTAATCACAAAATAATGGTTTCAAGACTCAAGTCTTGTCAAAGATTTTCTCCTACTTAACTTAAATTGGACAAGATTACAGAGAACATTAGAGAAGGAGAGAAGCTTTGGGGGAGTTCATCATATTTTGAAAATAATATGAAAAAAGGAATTATAAGGGACAAAATTTAATTTGGCATAAGCAAAAGGGATAAACATTGAGGCTTAAGTAGAGGTCTTAAGGGACGGCCATGATGGATGACCATGCTCTCATGAAATTTTGTTTGGATGATTGAAATTGATATCAACTATCTTTGATAGCCTAGATATGTTTGGAAAGTTGGTTGATTGATAAAGGTGGATAAATCTACCACTTACTTTTAGAAAGCCATGATGGTGCAGCCCAACTACGGCTTAAGCTGACTTTGGTTAGGATCTAAGGAGCCCCAGAGAGCCCCATGTATTGCCAAGTTTTGTAATGGCCAAGAGATTGCTGGCCTTTTATAGAAGCTTGGTTTAGTTTGGCCATTTAGGTACCTTTGGGTTCACTTGGGCTAGCCCATTGAGTGGTGTATAGTCTAAGGCAAGTCTTAGAGCTCCTAATTGAGCTGAGGTTGGGTTAGTTTAGTTTGGATTGGAGTTTGTATAATAATGGATCTTAGTGCTACTTTCGACGTGCACATCTTACATGTGCATTAAGGGCTTTGATGTTAATTTAGTTGAATCAGGTTTGAGATTAAGCCAAAATCGTTTATTGGATACAATTGGGACCATACTAGGTTTATGCTCTATTTGACCCAATTGGGGTTTAACTTATATTTATTAATTTGGTTCGTCATAAAATCACCTAAAAATATGATTGAGAGAGTATAATTGAATTGGATTGAATTTAATTTGAATTAGATTTAAAAATGCCAAATTAGGTTGAATGAGGCCAATAGCCTATATTAGCTCATTTGGGTCCAACTAGGATTATATCTTGAAGATTGTGTAGTTGAATGAATTTTTATTTAAATAGATTCTAGTCCCATTTGTCTCAAGTGACCCAAATCGGTCATAATAGGTTTCTGTGCCCATTAAGTTTAATTAGATACATATGGGAATGAAATTGATTCAATTGAGAAGAAAATAATCTAAGGACATATTTTATCTACTTTAACTAGCTTTAGATTACATTTTTAGCTAGAATGACCTAAGGTGACACAAAGGGGTCAACATGGGTCAAGGGCCTAAACTGGTTTAATAGAGCTTAGGTTTGGTTTATATAAGCCGAAGAGAGTTTAAAATGTTCTTTAGAAGACTTGGGATTAATAAAATCTCACTCCCTGGGGAAGATTTTGAGTTTGGCTCAAATAAATCTTGATGGGCTTTAGTGGGTCTTTTGTTTTAATTAAGGGATCGCTAAATTTTTTGGTAAGCCTAAAATTAATTCCAAAATCATTAGATTCCTTTTAATTTAAGCATAATTGAATATGGATAAATTTTGATTGAATTTGATTGCATTTGGTAAATGAGCCCTTAAATGGCTATTTTTGGAATTTGAGGTTGATGAAGAGCTTAGATGTCTCATATTACGGCCCTGTTTGGGAAAATTACAGCAGTTTGAAAAAAGCATGAAGCTACTGCTAAGAAAAGCTAATGTAGTCAGTTTGGATTGTTCAAGTGTGAAATTACTGTGATGCAGTTGTTTTCTAAATAATAACTACAATACCCTTGTAGAATGTAGTTATAAGTGTACAATTTCAAAAACACTTCAAACTGGATATCATAGCTAAAATCAAATTATTATAAAAAGGCATAAGTAAAAAATATTACATTAAAAGTTATATCTTGCAAAACTAATAAATAATACAAAAGTTGCATTTAAAATAAGAGCAAGTGATATTATTATAATTTTAATCTTAATGTCTAAACGATCAAACCTCTTAGAGTACTATCTTTCTAAAGCTACTCTCCACACATTGGCTATTTGAAAAGGACTCATCACATTAAATTCACAATCGTTTGGTGTTTTATTTCTAGGGCACATATTAAATCTTTTTTCATAACTAGATTCTCATCGAGATGTATAATAGTATTGTATAACACAGTTATATTACAAAATTCTAGATCTAATGAATTTGTTGAACTCACATTTTCTAATAATGTATAGTTTTAGCATAGATTGATGATAAAATGAAAAGGTAGAAGAAAAAAAAAAGAAAAAAAGATAAAATTAAATTTGATAAAATACGATTGCTATTAAAATTTTAAGGGCTCAGTGTGAATGTAAATAGGGGAAGAATCTACCATCATAACAAGACAATGGACACATTAAAAAGGAGATCTTGGTTGCCTTAAAGCCCTTAATACCAAAATCACACATATCACAAAACATGGCTGTAGTAAGGCCATATAGAAGCTTTTTTCTCCACCACTCAGTCGATGCATATATTGTTTTCTTAATAGGATCTCAATCTTATTTAGTTGCCCCTCGCTTTAATTCTTTATACAATTTTTACTCTTTTTTTAATTGATCTCATTTGTTCTTCAACTGAGTTTTATCATACACTCATTCTATTATTTTGTAGAAATTTTTTTTTATTTTTTGCTAGCCTTCTTTATTGAAATATATCATGGTTCTTTTGTCTAGTTCAAACTCCTTTAAGAATAAAACACATAAAATAATCTTCACATCCCTCTCACAAATGGTCGATTTACAACATTCCTTTTGTTTTCCCATTTTGTGAGCTACAACAAATTTACATGATGTTAAAAAAAGAATAACAGTAAAAGGGTAAGATAAAATGTTGAAATTTGTTTCAAATGAAGATTATATGTCAGATACAATTTAGATCATGTATATGTAATACCTAGAAACATACCTTAAGTGAAATAGCCATGAGGAAGAACATATTTTGGTGTCATGTATAAATGAAATGGACTTAAGGAAGTGAAATAGGCAAGAAAAATTGAAATATATATGCAAAAGCATAAGAAATGAGTTGTATGCATGTAAACCATCCAAATATATGTTAAAACACCACCCATCCAACTAAAGCCTTCAAATTTAACCAAACCCCAAGCAATTCCACCGAATCTATAGCAAGAACACACTATTTTGAACAAAAGCGCACAGTTCTTATGTATTCACATATGTAGCACACAATTTTTATGTATTCACATATCTTTAATATCACAATGCCCAACACTTATGAACTTACATACATAGCCCACAATAACACCAAAGTTCATCTATACACACATACCACTGAAATCTTTAATATCACACCTAATATTTTTTTATTTATGATATGGGATGTCAACCGTATAAGCAAGTATAAGTGAAATTACATATTTTTATGCATATGTTGGGCTCATGTATGTAGAAATTGAGGTTTAGATGTTAGATATGTAAATGCATAAGAATTTAGTCATATGTAAGTAAAACTTCCAAATTTATGTTAAATACCACACATCCATTTAAATCCTACAGCTTTAACCAAGACCAGTGCAATCTCACCAAAGTCATAGCAAGCCCACAATATTTCAAAACCAAAGAACACAATTCTTATGTACTTACATACATAGCACACAATTATTATGTATTCATATATCCTTAATATCATAACACATCTAAATTTACATTTTTATGCACATACCACTGAAATTTTTAATATCACACCTAATATTTCTGATTTTTTATATGGGATGTAACCCCTAGAATCAAGTATAAGTTAAATTTTCATTAGTGAAAGAGACATTTTTATGCATATGCAAGATGTCATGTATATAGAAAGTAAAGTTTAGGTATTATATATGGAAATGCATGAGAATTGAAACTTATTAAAGTAAATCTTCCAAATAGATGTTAAAATACAACCACTCATTCATCTAAAGCCTACAACTTTAACAAAACTAGAGCAATCTCATTGTACACGCAATCCTTATGTATTTACAAAGCTCACACGTAAATTTTCATCGTTACAAGCATATCACTGAAATCTTAGTATCACACATATTCTGGAGCATGGAATGCACTCAATGCCTAAAAATTTAATCAAAAACAAAACATAGGAGCCCCCAAAATTTTGAAACAAAAACTCAATCCAAGAATATCAAGTACATAGCATGTAATGCACCTGGTACAAAAAAGAAAAAAGAATTCCATGCACAAAGCTGAACGTATTCTAAAAATCTGACGACGGGGAAAAAAGGAAGATATTCTGAAAGCACAAAAGATTAAAGTGTATAAGAATCATAGAGATGCATAATGAAGAATCGAAGACAACATTAGAGACATAAAAGAGTTTGTGTCTATACAGAGATCCTAACAACGATAGAAAAACAAAACACTAAACAATGGAGTAGACTAAAAACAGAGAATGTTATATCAGGGATGCTACAAGTAATTCCTTGATTTTACCCTGGATAGTGAAGATTTTTTTTTTAAGTTGCAAAGCGGACCATGAAACTGAACTCCTCCATGCCATTCGCCAAACATCATTTTGGCAACACAATTTTTTGAAAGTTGCAAAAAATTTGCTCCCCAAACAACCCATAAGGTGCTTTACAAAACGAAAAGCACCTAAAAGCTATACCAAATAGGGCATAAGTCAAGATTAATCTCTAGCAATTTTTAAATGGATTAACGTTATTATAAGTAAAAAGTTTTGAAATTGGCGATAGTTGACTTTTGGGTCCCATAATTCAAATAAGGTTGACTTGATCAAGCATAATTGATTTAGACTCCCTAACCTCAAAGAAAAGCTAAGGGGAAATTTTAAGGTCATTAGGCAAGACCTTTGGTACATTAAGACTAATTTTAAATTGACCAGATTTAAGGGTTCTATAAAGTTCATATAGCCTAAACCTAGTCAAACTTCAATTGAATTTGAGTTCCATGGGTTCTAATATGATCTTATTATTGAACTAATAACTACATTGAATGAGTTAGAGCTCAATTAAAGCTCATTTGAAATAGAAGGGGGGAGGGTCAAAATCAACCAACCACTAACATTGAGAAAGCCACCTAAAGGATACTGTGAAAGAATTCTAAGTCTAGAAAATAAGTCTGAGGGTTTGATTAGATCTTTTCACATAAAAAATGAAGTGAACAATGCAAAAAAAAAAAATTCCACCTATAACTATCTTTTTCTCTTCTTTTTGTATTACTTTTCTTCTATCCAATATTCTTTTTCTTTTGTCTTCATTAATATTATTATTATAACAAACTCAATTTATCTTCTCACACACGTTATTAAGAGAAACTTTACTACTTTCTATTTATGACAAATTAATACATTTTATTGTGTAATAATTGTGTTAGATAAGATTAGTGTTTACTTTATTTAATATCAAGCATTTTATTTTGGGTCTTAGGATGTGATAAATTTGGTGAAAATTTTAAATTTAGTTTATAATTTTATTGAAATAATCATTAGCCTAGATTGATTTTGCAGTACCCTACTTATTAGTTTTGCTTAATGGCTTTCAAAAATGTAATTTAAGGCTCACCATGATTAATTTTTAGCTGCATTATGCCCTATATTATTGTTTGTTTGACTCTTTTTATAGATTTAGATTTTAATTTAGATATGATACCATATAAAAAAATCCTCCTTAGTTAGGAGTGTTATCATTTACACTTGTATTAAATTTTTGAATACTTCTCTATTAGCCATATATCTAATACTCAGTTATGATTATACAAGTAAATATATTTTACTTAGCATTCTTTATGAAAAGATAATGTGGTGTAAATAATTTATTTTGATTTATTAATGCATAATTTATTTAAAATTTAAAGAATCTCTACAATAACCAAATACAATTTTATGCATATTTGAATATAGCAAATCTTTCATGAAACTCTTTTTTTTAATCATAAAACTAATCTTGATCATACTTGTTATAAATTGCAAGTTAAAAACTTTTCTGTAATGTATAGAATGTGTATGACTACAACTGATGCATACTACAATCTTGAGTAAGATCATACAAAAATTCATCTTAAACATGCACATTTTTTATTTATGAAATATGATTAACAAAATGATACAATGGCAATTATTAAATTTTTCACGAAGTAATAAACATTTCTTTATATTTTCATGTTATATGCCACAATGTTGTGTTATTTATATTTTAACCAATTTAAGTTATCTATTAGGTTTTTATTATTATACTCAATCAATATTTTTTTTTCTCACTAAAGCCTCTATAAACTCACTTGTATTTAAATCTTTTCTTTTATAAATCTTAAATAGGTGTGACAATAAATTGATCTAAAGATAAATTCATGATGTTGATATAATGAGTGCATGCCACTCAGTGATGTCCAAATAAGTAAAAAGTACTTTACAAAGATCTTGATAAAACTTCATCAATTAGGTTATTGTCACCTCCAAAACACTACAATTGGAGTTCAAAGAATATAGTGGAGCCTTTTCTCCATAATCTCCAAAGAGAATTCTACATCAGCTCTCTTTAACATTATTTTTCCTTGTTGAAAGAAGTGATGCATGGCATAGAGAGGTCCGAGCTCAAGGAAAAAAAAAATTTTGTAAGATAAACTGCACATCCGAACAACAGTGAAAATCCGGCCACATGACAATACATTTCACATCATGAAAATCTTGTGATTGTCTGAAAATGCTAACAACACACAAAGTAAATACTTGAGCTCAAGGTCCTATCCCCCTTCTCGGAGCTAGGAGTGTCTATTTCTCCTATAAAAATGATTTCTCCTAAGCAACCAATCCTGTATCTACTAGAGCCACATTAGCTCTTAATTTACTTCATATTTTGCCCCCAAATCATTTTCAAAAAGTCCATTTGATTTATTTGGATGAAATATATACAGATAATGGAATTGACAAGTTTGCATGAGAGAGAGAGAGAGAATAAAGAGGAGGAAAGAGTAAACGGCAAAGGTAATGGGTGCTGAGAAGGAGCAAGTCCTTTTCTATGCTTTCCACTCAGCAAGATGTTAAAGGCGAAAGTATCAAATAACGCTCCTCTCTCAAGGCCACAAAGAAAACTTGTGGCTGAGAATTCGCTCCCCTTGCTGACGTAGGAATCCCAGTCTTTACCTTTCCTGTTTAACCATGAACTAAGCAGGCATGAAACAAAGCAGCAGTGAGCGCAAAGAAACAAGGAATCAAAGAGCAAGGAGGGATACAGAGTCTTCCTCCCTTCGTAGAAAACAAGGTAAATGTTATAAGAAATTGGAGAGGAAGAGATGATAACAGAGAAATAAGGCAAACAGAGAGAAGCAGGGGAGATGGGGGAGAGCATGGATTCGGTGATCAAGCTTTTTGGGAAGACAATTCATCTGACGGCGATAAGTGAAGTTCTGGCTGCCGCCGGAGAAGAAAGCGGTGGATATGAGAGGAAGGTAAATGATGAGGGTTAGTTTTGAGGGTTTCAAGTGAAAAAAATGGATTTTTTACGTGTTAGATATGGGTCCCCCGTGCTATTATTATATTTTTCAGTATAAGTGCAATCTGTGTTTGTTTTTATAAATTTCTGATTTTGGTTGTCTGAATTTTTCATTCTTTATTCACTGATTGTTGGCCAATTATTAAACAAAGGATTATCTAAGATTGAAACGCTTTAACCAATTATTAAAAATTTCAACTTTTTTGTCTTTTGTTATATGATTTCTCATTTCAGATTGTTTCGTCAACAAGGTAAACAATACGGATTTGCTATTTCGATTTCATATTATTACAAAGTGAAGAACATGGGAGGCTCTCTACTTTTAATTCATAATTCAACAATTAACGATCAGTCGGCGTTCAATCCCATGTAGTTGACATGAATTTCTGTCTTTCGGCTCTGTGTATAAATTCCAGTACAGATATTAAATCCTCTCAAAAACTCAATTTTTTTAGAGAAATGCAGGGATTTTTCTTCATACGACCACAAAACTCTCTCTTTTTGAGTGTTTTCTCTTTTGCAGCTTCGGGATCCCTTATACAAGCTTTACAATCCTGAACCCACACAACAAAACGAAGAAACACGAATTCATCAAGAAGAAGCAAGGATTGATGAGCTAAACACTTCAGAGTCTATGGAAGAGAAGCACGAAGATCAGCAGAACCAGAACAGCAACAGCACAATAGATAAAACACTTAAAAAACCAGATAAAATCCTCCCCTGTCCCCGCTGCAGAAGCATGGACACCAAATTCTGCTACTTCAACAACTACAACGTTAACCAACCCCGACACTTCTGCAAAAACTGTCAGAGATATTGGACTGATGGAGGGAGCATGAGGAACGTTCCTGTCGGCGCCGGTCGCCGGAAAAGCAAGAGCTCCACCGCCAGCCACCACTACCACTACCATCACATCACTATCCCTGATGATGTTCAACCAATAAATCACTCAAGTCCTCTGAAACTCAATGGAACAGTACTCAGCTTCGGCTCCATGAATTCCAATGGTGAGGATAAGTTGTGCAGATCAATGGTGACTACCTTGAACTCAAATGATGAGGGAAACAAAGCATTAAATTCAAATTTCCAAGCTTTTCCTCATTTAAATGGGAATCATTGGTCTAATCCATGGAGTCATACTCCTTTCTACCCGGAGACTCCATTTTTGGCCATGCAATTGAGATGCTCCGGCCTGAATTCTTCAGTGTTAGGCAAGCGATCTAGAGAAGGAAACACGTTGAATCATGGCAAATCAGGCATGGAGGACAAATCTGATAAATGTCTCTGGATTCCGATTGAAGGCCATGAAAAAGCTGCAAAACGTTCAGTATTGGTGAAAATGGGATTCGAGAAGGATGAAGCCAATGGAGTCGTGAAGAAGAGGTCAGCGGAGGCTTCACAGGTGTTGTGCGCAAACCCTGCTGCGCTTTCTCGGTCTCTCAGCTTCCACGAGAGGTCATAGTCAGCTTTCTACAACTCTGCTCATGCAGTAAACAATTTTCTAACAGATTGGTAGGCTCAGATTTTGTAGAAATTGAGCTTAATTTATAAGTTGATGCTTCATTGTGTGTGAATATTTGTGTGTGAGAAAATAAGAAACCATCAGAGCGCTTGAATGAAGATTGTGCCTGAATAGTAATAAATACTGTATTATTTTTATTTGGATAAATAGGAGCCTAAGCCAGCTTGGTTTTTTGAGAGCTTATTAGGTGTGGAGTCCGCACATATGGATTTTGTTGTATTCGTTGTATCAATACAACCAATACAACCAATACAACAACAAAATCCATACATTCCAAACCTAATAATTTCCTTGATTTTCTTGGCACCCCCCAAATTATTGTGTGCTAAAAGATTTGCGGTGGTAGAATACTAATTTTAGGCCTCAGTGTTGCACTAAAATCTAGCACACACGCAAATAAATGAAAAGGGATAGGAGAAGATGTCAATATTTTTATGTGGAAAAACTCTTGAAAAGGAGAAGGACACGGGGCCTACTTCATTTAAAGTAATCCACAATGTAATTATAAGTACATAGCTCCACTCTTCACATGTAAGCTCATAGATGTACAATAGTAGTTTAGTTATAATTGTCATAAATGAGCTAGAACAAATGTAGCTCTTTACTTAAATAATAATAGATAGCCACCAATGCTATATGTGGTTACTACAAAGGTAATCTTTGGCCATAGTAGGTATAATCAGTGACTATAATAACATCAGTTGGCCATAAAAGTTGTAATTGGAAACTATAACAATTGTAGTTGGCTACAAAAGTCATAGTTGGTTGTTATAAATATAGTAGTTAGCCATAAAGGTTGTAGCTGGTAGTTGCAATAATGACGGTTGTGTGAAACCCTATAAGTAGGTTGGAGCCGAGCTCTTAAATATCGAAATGTCTTTTGGTTTAACGATTGGAATTTTATTTGAAACTCCAATTTAAGTGTGCTCTTGCTAGAGCATTCCTAGGACAGGTGACCTCTTGGGAAGTTACATCAACACGGAAAAACTGTGAGGCTATTACGCTAAAATGGACAATACCTTAATTGGTGAGAGTTTAGGTTGTCACAAATGCTATCAAAGCAATACGTTCAAGTGAGTCAGAGGTGTTGTGAGGTCAACTCAATTTGGTTCAATGGTGGCTCCTAGGTGGAAATCCAATGGGAAATTGAGGTTTGGGTAAGTTGGGATAGGTTGGGTCTAACCCCTTGGTCTAAGGGTTGGGTTTGGTTCCCTGATGGCGAGGGTGCTTACACTGACCCCAATGAAGGTTTGGGTGAGGTCAAGTTGCTGGCTTGGGCATGGGCCAAAAGTTTAAATGTTTCATGAAGAAGGAAAGTCCAAGTGAAGGAGGGAGAGGGGAGTGGTCACCTCCTCATACCATTTTTGGCAAAAATTGACTTTCGGATGCCCATGGAAGGCTCCATGACTCATTTCATGATATGCATGGGGTCATGGGAAGGTTTCATGCAAAAGGAAGTTTTAATTTTCATGAATTTTGGAAAATCATGCCATGATGCCTAAATTTGGATAAAATTTTATGTAAATGTATGGTATGTTCCATGTGATGCCATGATGGAATGATTTTGAATGCCATGATATGATGAAGGAAAGATTTATGTCAGGTGGGTTCAATTTGGGCTTTTAAATTAATCTTATGGGCTTTTGAAAAATGCTTATGGGTATGGGCCTTTTAAACTTGCACATGATGATTTTAAATTCAGAAATTGATCATGGGTTAATAAAATGGATTTAAAATTGGTTGAAATTGAATTTAGATATGCTTAATTTGATTTCAATTTGAAATTGGGGCATTTGATTGATTATGAAGATCAATTTAAGGAGTTTGGACTTTGGATCAATTTGAGGCAATTCACTTGAACTTGGATTTGAAGTTTGGAATGGGGTTTAATTGGGATTGAATTTAGTTTCAATTAGGTTAGGACATGATGAATTTGAGTTTAGAATTGAAATTGAGGAAATCTGAGATCAATTGGGGGCAAATTGGGGGTGATTTGGGGACTTTAGGGGCAATTTGAGAATTTTAGTCAAAGTGAGTCAATTTGGTCAAATTAGACCCAATGGATGGTCAAGAATTGGTTTTAGGGGTGTTTGAAATGATTTTGGAGGATTTGGGAACTTTTAGGCCACCAGGGGCATTTGGTAATCCTGACAAATTTGGGGGTATTTTGGTAAATGTGAAAATTTTGGAGTGTTTTGGATAATTTGGATGGTTTGAAATGATTTTTGAACATAATTGAGGGATTTGGACCAACCTTCGAAATTTTAGGGTGTCAGGGGAAATTTGGTAATTTTGCAAAACTTTAGGGCTAAAAGGCCAAAGTTTGAAATTGGGTAAGGTTGAGGTTTGATGCAAATGTTGATCATAGAATTACCCTCATGGTGCCATAAGACCAAAGAAACCCCACTTTGGATTCTCCATGTGCTGGTCTTATCCACTCTAGTTACGGACTAGGGGTTTGGGGGACCACCCACATGGGTCTCAAAAGAGGCAAGGGAACCAAACTAGACATGTGTAGGTTAGGGTTCAATGTTGCACGTGGAAGTGTGAAGTGCAAGTGTGTGTACTAGACCAAGCCATATCGCCCAGTATCACCCAGGGTCAACCCTAAGGTCAAACAATCATATGGGAACTCTCATTGAGCTCAGGAACCCTTCTTGAGCTCTCTCATATTGGTTTCACCTACTAAGTGCTAGGGTTAGAACCAACATGTGGAACTTTAAGATGAGCAAAGAAGAATTTTAGAATTTCTAATGGCGAGGGTTCGTCCTCTAATAATAGTAAATTGGAAAGTCATATGGCTAGATCTTAGTCTCCTAAGGAAAAAAGAGTAGATCTCAATAAAAAATGAGGTCAACGGCGATGCCTTAACGAGCATTTCTTGTCAGGCAGATCCTAGTGAGCAAAGAGAGTTAAAACATCGGGATTAACATGAGCATGACTGTGCTAAAGATCCAAGGGATATAACTAATGTCACCATGCACCTTACAGACACACATTTAATGACCCTTATTTTAAAATAAAAAATTATTTTTTTCTACTTACTGCATTCACCATAATTTTAAAATTATGCTTGTAACAATCTAGGTCGCACATGAGGACAACTTTATTCAAAACCCATCATGGGTGACGCCCTTTATATTCCTTAGATCTTTAGGATAAGGCTGGTGTGACAACCCTTTTAAAGCCATACTTTACTCGGAGACTTACCCTACACTTAGATGTTGGTTATGACACTTCTCGTTAGATGGTCTGCTAGGCTCGGATTTAGGATGCTACGTAGTTTTTTTTACGCTTCTGGATATTATTCTCTGTTGGTTTGTTTGTGCTAGCCAAACGTCACTTTTGTGCTTTCTGATGTGCTTGTGTCTCTGATATGCATCATAATATATTAGAGCATTCTTCTGCAGGGAGTCATGTTTATATACATACACACACATAGCTATCTGACAGTGACTTTATATATGCTTAAAAATACAAGAATTTGATACCGCTGCTAGAAGATTTAAATCCCCGACAACGGTGTCAAAAACTTGATGCAACTTTTAATATGCAAGAATTTATGAACCCATATTTATATATATTTATAATGATTTTGTAAAGTATATTTATAATGATTTTGTAAAGTCACAATTTCAAATGCAAGTATACGTATTGCTTAAGTAATACAGGACTCTAGTGGAGTCCCGTTTATCAATCCCACAGGGAAGCGAGGTAAGAGGTCTTTAGTTAAATTCTAATCTACTATAATTAGTCATTAGTTTGGAATGTCGATTAAAATGATGTTTTATCTAGTAACTACTCCTAAATGCAAGTGTTAAATGTAAAGATAGTAACTATAACTAAATGCAAATATTAATTCTAAAGATAAGCCTTTTTGGATGAATTGGTTTGGAAAATTTTGAGATATTAAAAACTACTATTATTATGTAATGAATTGGATAATGTAAAGTAATGAGATGCATTAAATATGGTATGTGCCAACTAGGAGCAATCCTATTCTTTACCTTTTAGTCAAGGCATAAAGAGCATTGACTAATCCTATGCTTGTTTACTGAATGTGTGGCTAGGCTGGGAGGATACCGACTCTCACTTCGGAATACTAACTTTCACTTTAGGGCTCCCACTTCCCTTCCCCTAAAGGTTAACTCTTGCTTTAGTTCTTAAACACTAAGACCAACTTAGGATTTTAGTCTATCACCATAAAATCTCTAATTCTACGCCTAACAAAACATATTTCCCTATCTATTTGCACTTGAGCCCATGAACTACATTCTCATTCATGAGATCAAATGTGATTCTTACTTTGTTGAAGAAAGCATAGCTCTCTTGGATCATTTGTTTCACAACAAAATTTAATAAATCTTGCCAAGATCAATAAGAAAATGAAGACCAAGGTTTAAATCATCACAATTATAAAATTAAAACTCTTTTAAATAATTTTAATTCTTCACAAGACTATATTTCATTGTAGGGAGAAGGACAAAGCAAACTACTCAAATTTTAAGAGGAAGATACAAAAAAACATGGATTTAAATAAAAAAGCAAGTTTGCACAATAAGAAATAGTAAAGTACAACAACTTATCTCAATCTATTCCCCAAGGAAATCATTTGAAGTTCCTTTCAATCACTTTCTCTCCTTATAATATTACTCAATTCCCTCTTAGAAATGTAATGAAGAAGAAATCTCTCACTTTTTCCCTCCTCTTACAACTCTTAGAGAAAATCGTCTTTAATCCTCTGTAACACTCTCACACCACTTAATTCCCATTAATACACACTAATGCACACTCCTTTTTCTATCAAAAAATCACTCTTATATAATGTAGGGTCGAACTCCCAAGAGTCTCCTTTGGTACCTGATCACGACTTTCTTTATACATGTAAAATGTGATAGGCTCGAGAGCGCCGTCGGCCGTCGGCGAGCTTTTCTGTCATTTTTTGGTCTTCTCGGGTAAATCTCGCCGTCGGCGTCGTTTTGGCGCCGTTGGCTAGCAGACTGCGCAGCTCCACCGTTTCGCTTCGTTTGGCTCCGTTTTAGCTCTGTTTCGCCCCATTTCAGTTGCGTTGTGTTCCTAACATATAGCCCTACAATAACCCTAAAAAATAAGTATGAAAACAATCTTTCTTTAAAATGTAATCTCATTTAAAAATATGCAAGAAGTTTAAAAGAGATTAAGCATCGAAAGACTTATCGAAAGGTGACAGGGCAAAATTTCATTTCTTGCTCGTTTTTGCTCCGAATTGCACCGTTTTTGCATCTTTTTACTCCAATGACCATAATTAATCATACCTGCAACAAAACATAAAAAATACCCTTCTTTAAAGTGCAATATCATCAAGAATAGTGTAAAATAGGTATGAAAATCTCAATATATTTTCCTTTGGTCAGTATCATTAAAGGGGAGCGCGTAATGATTTTTAACATTTTGCTTGCAGGTACCATTTAGGCACAACTCATTCTATGTTACATGGCTTTCTCATTAACCTTATTTTCATGTAGTTTGAGTCTTTTCTTTTATTCTTCCAATATACTCTTAAGAGTCATAGAAGAATCCTATAGTGAAAATAAGATACGGGCACGGGTTCCGATGTGTGTTGATGTGGGAACCTTGTGAAGGTGGACCAGAAGTAGGATCTTTTGTCCCGTATCTTAATTTTGCATTTGCTATTGATGTATAGAATTAGAACCGGGTTTGTATATGTGGAGTTCGACGACCCTTTTTCTTTTTTGGGATATGTTGTCACGGCAGCGACCTTTCTTTTTATTGTAATTTGGCTCGTTTTTTCTACCTTGTTACGTGCTTGAATGCTTGAAATGTTTCATTATTTATTTTTGTAGTTTGTTTGGGAATCATAAATACAATATAGGCTCTTTAAGATTTAAAATTCTAAAATTTTCTGCAAATTCCTAATAAAATATTTAAGATTATAAAAAATTTAGGATTAAAATATTCATGATTTTAAAACTTGCACTTTTGTTTTCGTGCATGGCCTTCGGGACTTTAAACGGGTTACATAGAATGAATATCACCCAAGTCATATAATAGAGCCTCCAATGTATCTAAGGATTGCTCTAGATAATTGCATCGTTTGCATATCCTGAGGAGAAGCCCTCGTTCTTCTTCAACCTGACTAGTCTAACATATCTTTCTATTTAGGAGATTTTCTAGTGCGCATAGGTTGTTAGAAGGCTTCCCAACCCAGCTGAGGTTTAAGTCATTTTGTTGGGAGTCTTTCCAGTTTTGTAGTCGAACCTCACGTTCTCCTCTTTTCCAGCAGCATCATCATTGTTTCGGCAGGTATAAGTACTACCTATTGGAGCTCCACCTGATAGCATATGATAAACGTTTTTTCCTCTTATCTTAGGGCTATCAAGGCCCCCCTTGGGTGACACAATTCATTGATTGCTGAAAGTAGATCTCTGGATGTGTTTGGTTGACTACCTTCATAATAAGGTAGACTTAGAGACTTACTAGCTTGGGATAAAAGGTTCATGGTACCTTAACCCAGCTACCCCTACCTTCTAGGGACTACTCCTCCATTTCTTTGGCCACCCTTATTGAGCCCTATTGCTCCTTTCACCCTCTTTGGCATCATCTTGATGGTTTGATTGCCAATGAGCTACCACTCATTTGGGATACGATGATTTGTACTATGCCCTTATGGTCTGGATGTATTTTGACGTATTGGGATTCTTCATCGAGATGATTCAGTTGTCTTACAAACTTCGTATGTCAATGAGTCAGTTACCCATGCAGGGACCGTGAGAGACTTACTCTCCACCCTGTGGCTTAGTGGGAGATTTGAAAGCATCTATGGCTAAATTGTAGGAGTTATCCACTTCCTTTAGCTTATTTGTCTCTTTTCTTATGTCCATCTTCTCTAGTTCCTCTCTTCTCCTGATCGTTCATATAATCTTGAAGAGAGTTTATTTAGAAAATGAAAGTATACAACGATGGAAAAAATGGTTACTCCTTAAGAAAAAAGAGAAAAAGAACAAAAACAGAGAGCTTTGCCCTTCTTGGGAGAAGAACATTATTCGGAGTTCGTGATGTTATTGAAACCTCCTCATGGGAAGAGTTTCACCGTTCTTTGGAGAAGAGGCTATGCTGGAGATTGGGAACTTTGGACAATCACCGCGACGATATAACCTCCTCAGCTTTCACATTTTATTTCTTAGCCAGCTCCAGGATTATATTTTGTTAGGTGTTGTGGGTTTGTTCTCCCACAGAAGGAGAGTCTGACCGGCCACTTGACATCATCTGGCTCAATCCATCGCCCATTATCATACAGTCTAATTGGCCGAATGATATTGGTCATCCCATCCACATGCCTTTTGCTTCACCGTTTTTGTGGTGTCGATGTGGGTTTTGTCACTCATGCTACGAAAGTTGACCGACTCATACTAATTGATAGAGCCATACATGAATTGATAAGTTAGTTGTGTCTTAGAGAAAACCCTAGATTAGAACTTTACATTCACAACTAAATCCTTAGCAAAGCCAATAACATCTTCTTGCAAGCCTTAGCCCTATACTGAGCAGGTCGAAATCCCAATTTCCCATCATTGTAGTAGTATTTGATCTTCTGTGGAGGGATCAGAACATTTCACTAGCAAAAAGGGAAAATATTTGTAGCTAGTTTGTTTTGCAAGAGGCGGAGAATCGTTCCTCCTAGTAATCAAGAGGGAAAATTCCCCACACCTGCTCGCTACAGTCAGAGGCATTTATGTTGCATATCCACATGTGAAAGCCCTAGATTTTATGTGAGGTTGATAGGACAAGTTCGTCATGTCGTTGAAGTGTTTTGAGTTGCATTGCTTGCATGCTCATTGTCGGCACTATTTTGGGGATGGTTTGTGGGGTTGCCTGTAAGAAGCTGTCGGTCGCTGGAATCGAAATCCCGTCGCCCGCTTCGGAAGGACGTTGAAGTATGAAATCAAACTGACCCCATATTTTTCATAGTTTAAAATGAAAGAGCACTGTACCTCAAATCATGTATCTATCCCGAAGGATAAACACAAGACTTGAGGATGAGGCTCGATCAAATAAACTAATGAAAGTATGACGTCCTTTTGGTTTGTGAAACCTTTGTATTTGCCAACAAGTTCCCCTATTTAATATAAAGTATTAAATAGGGTTTATATTAAGCTGTATTCGGACATACTTCCTATAAGGGCAAACCCCTATAGTTAATTACATCCTAAATGACCAAAGTCACTTAAGAAGTCTCTCGATAAAAATCAAGAAATATTATCTT
>NW_018164469.1:207845-208176 GCF_001263595.1 Phalaenopsis equestris | reverse complement strand
CTATGGACTCGTCTAAGTGAGACGAACACATCCATACGGTTAAGATGCCATGAAATCAAGCTTAAGTAAATGGGGAATCAAAATAAGCTCAGGAGGAGGAGGAGTTTTATACCTTTGCTCTGAGGTGGGAGGCTTCGATCAAAGGTACTCGGCACGTTCGTTGGGGTCCAAGAAGGCTAGGGATTGAGTCGCTTGTCTTAGTGCAAAGCCTAGGTATGAATTCGACCAAGCTCAATTTCATGTGTTGGTCTAGAGCTATGGTAGAGGCTCTGTGGAAGGGGGATTTGATGGGGATTTAGTTTCTTTCACTGCTGTGAAGGTGTGGGTGAAG
>NW_018164469.1:173521-206673 GCF_001263595.1 Phalaenopsis equestris | reverse complement strand
AAAAGTGAATTTGAGTTTAGGATTGAAATTTGGGGTCAATTGAGACCCAATTGATGGACATTTGAGATGGATTTGGGGAAATTTGAGTCTTTAAAGGGCAATTTGGGGATTTTGGTTAAAGATGGTCAAATTGGCCAAATTGGGTCATGGGGTAGTTAAGAGAAATTAAATTGAGAATATTTGGGATTTATTGGAATTTTCTGGGAATTTGTAGAATTTTTGGGATTTTGAGCCCAAGAGGGACATTTTGGTAATTAGGGGTGTTTTAGGGGTAAAAGGCCAAGATGGGTATTTTGGTAGAGTTGAGGTACCAATCATCACCAATAAGACATGGACCAAAGGAAACCCCATTTTGGTCTCTACATAGTGGTCTTAGCCAAACCATAGTCTTAGGGCTAGTAGGTTTAGGGGACCATCTACATGAGTATCCCAAAAGGTCAAGGGATCTTCTAGGCTAGAAATTTGAGTTCAGGGTTGTGAGCGATTGTGGGTGCAGATTAGTATAGTGTGTGCCTTAGCTCCAGACCGACACCCAAGGTCAACCCTAAGGTCTAGCAATCCTAAGGGTGACTCATCTTGAGTTTCCCTTATAGTGACCCCACCTACTAAGTACTTAGAGGTTGAGACCAACATGTGGAACTTCAGGTTGAGTAAAGAAGAGGGTAGAATTTATAATGGTGAGGGTGCAATGTCTAGTTTTCTAGGAATAGTCAACAATAAGAGTCCTATGACTAGACCCTAGGCTACTAAGGAGGAGACTAGACCCCAGGCTACTAAGGAGGAAAAAAACTAAACCTCAACCAAAAATGAGGTCAACACTCATTTGTGGCATTTTGCATATTGCATGTTGATTGCATGACCACTTTGGATTCGATTGACCACCCCGACTCGATCACCCGATCTTTTTGGTTCAATCATCTATGCTAGTTTGGTCACACAATTTGGGTTCGATCTGTCGTCCTTAATCATCGGCCACCCGACATGATTAATTGATCACTATGGGAAGGTAATGGTTTGGCTGAGGAAGTTATTCAAGATTTTTTTATTAGGAAAGATGTTATAGTTGATAAAAGATCATTTTGAAGATAAGGATATTGCTAATAATCTTAACTTTAAAGATAAGCAAAAGGTTTCTGCGGTTATTTTTTCTTATAATTTTAGTTCATAAAGTACTAAGGAAGCTGAAAATATTACTATCCCTCAAATTTTTGCACAAAAATCAAGCAAAAATTATCATTCTTCATTGAATTTTGAATTTGTTTTGAATCATGAGAACATTGGTTGGGTGGTGAAAGATTTGTTTTGAATACAGATACTTTTGATATCTCTAGTTCTGCCTTTTCTTTGTTGCAAGATTCTGATTTTATTGATTTGATGCTGCCTTGGTGTGAGGATGCTCATAGTCCTCCTTTCAAAGACATGGTTGATGGTCAAAGTTTAAACTAGAATCAATATTGTGCTTCTTCTAAAGAGGATAATTCTAACTATGAATCTGATGATCCTGGAATTACAAATTTGGGCACTGCCAAGTTTCTTTGGAGGAACATTGGATGACTCAAAAAGCTAAAGGAGTTTTTACGGCTCAAGGAAGTTGAAACACCTTAATCCTAATGCTTTGATTTTTCAGAATACAAATGGAGATATTCTCTTTTCCAAAGATTTTGACACTACCTCTAGAGTTACTAAAGGAGCTAAGAACACTATTTTTAATAATTTTTAAGTTCCTTGTTTGGAACATTAGAGTTATTTCAAAACCTAATGCCTCTCTTAGACTTATAAATCTTTTTAGAATTCATAAACTTCTTTTCTTTTCTATTTTGGATCCTCTTGTACATGAGAGTAATAATAACATATAAATCATGAGATTGGGAAATTTCAATTATGTGGTTAATACTAACAATAAAATTTAGTATTTATGGAGAAGTGGGACTGATATGAAGGTGATTAATACAAATGATCAATTCTTACATCTTTGGATTATGATAAATTCTCAAAGTTTTTTCTTACTATTATTTATGCTGGTAGTAGTAAAGAGTGTAGGAGGTTTTTATGGGAGTTTATGAAGTCTTTTGTTGATGTTTGTAATGAATCTTGTGTTATTAGGGGTGATTTCAATATGATTGATTCTACTAATGAAAGGAAAGGGGGTAGACCAATCAACTTGAATTTGATTAATATCTTTTCTGAAACTATTTAAGATGGTAAATTATTTGATATGAAGTTCACTGGTTCTCAACTTACTTGGAATCGAGGCAAGCCTTGTCAAAAACTTGATAGATTGTTGGCTAAGTTGCATTGGATGCAAGTTGTTTACTCTTTAAAAGTTTATCACTTATCTAGAACTGCCTTTGATCATGCTTTGTTGCTTTTAGAGGTTTTGGATTCTCCAAAACCTATCATAAACCTTTTAGATTTTTGAATACGTGGACTAAACACCCTTCTTTTCGTGAGTTAATTAGGACTCATTGGAAATGTCATCACATGAGTAATTCTTGCATTAAGCGTTGGTTTCTTCATAATCAAGTGGTTAATGCTCTTAAACTTTGGAATTGAAAGGTTGCGGGTAATTTACATAATATAGTCTGTATTGTTGAGTAATTGGTTAAATCCAAAGAGGAAACTTAGTACAACAATCAAATTACTATCAAAGATCTTACTCAAGCTCAATGAACTCTCATGAGATATATTGAAATGGAAGAAGGTTTTTTGAGCCAAAAAGCTACTGGTACACATTTTCTTGAGGGAGATAGGAATACCAAGTACTTTCATGCTTTTATTAAGAGAATAAGGTCTATTAATTCCATTCATAAAAACAAAAACAGTAATGGGGTTTGGTTGATTGGTAAGAAGGATATCATTACAAGAGGTATTGTATTTTTTTCAAAATCTTTTTAGTGCTTTAATTTGGATACTATGGCTATTGATTCTCATATTTTTCATAAAAATTGTTGAGAGGGAACAAAAATTACCTGAAATTCATCTCACTAATTTACTTTTTGAAGAGGAGGTTCTTTGGACTGTTAAAAGCATTGATAGTTCCAAATCTGCTAGGGCTGATGGATTTGGAGCTATATTTTATAAAGTTTGTTGGGATATCATTAAAACCAATATTGTTCTTGCTAATCAAGATTTTTTTAAAGGCATAGAAATGCATCAATATTTCAAGTCTTCAGCACTTGCTCTCAACTTGAAAAAGTAAGCTGAGGGGTATTAGGAGGATTTTTGGCCAATAAGCCTTACTGTTGTTATGTTCAAGATAATCAGTAAAATTATTGTGGCAATGCTTCAACCTCATTTTCAGCATATTATTAGCCCTTTTCAATATGATTTTACAAAGGGTAGAAATATTATTGACAATATTCTTGTTACCCATGAGTTGGTTTTGGATTTATATAAAAATTGTAGGGATACTAATTTGATTTTTAAAATGGATATTTGAATGAATTTTGATACTATTTCTAGGAAGTTCATTATCAAGTTCAATAAGGCTTTGGGTTCTCTCAAAATTTTTGCAATCATATTCTTAGACTTTTATAGAATAATTTCTACTCTCTTATTATTAATGGTGAGCAACAAGGCTACTTCAAATTCTTCAAAAACATTAAGTAGAGTGATCCTTTATCCCCTTTGCTTTTCATTTTGACTTTTGATTACTTATCTAGAAGTATACAATAGGAGTTTTCTAACCATCCTAAAAATATTTTTTAATAGCAAAGGCTCTCTTATGATTGCTAGCCTTACTTTTGCTGACGATCTTATTATTTTACCAAAATTAATAAGTTTTATGTTAAAAGTTGCATAAACTCTTTAAGCATTTTGAAGATATTTCAAGTATGTGTTTTAATAAAATCAAGTGTTTTATCTTTTGGGTAAGAAGGTTCCTACTGACAGAAGGAACTGGATTGCGGATTTTACTGGCTTTGTGTTGGAAGCTTTGTCTTTTTTCTCATTTGAGAGTTTAAATTGGTAAAGGTAAAAAGAAATGAAAATTATTTGAAGGGATTTTTCAAAACATCAATGCAAAGCTTCTTACTTATGATAATAATTTCCTCTTATGGTGGTAAGATTACTTTACTTAAAAGCATTCTTATTTCCTTACTTTTAGATACAATGCAAGTTTCTAACTTGCTTGCTTCTATTATGAGGAGATTGGAAAGAATTTTTAATAAATTTTTCTGCAAGAGTAAGATACATTGGTTTACTTGGAAAAAAGCTTTGCCATCTACTTTGAATGGTGGGCTATGTTTTAGATTTCTTGATGATACTAAAAAAACACTTTCATGAAGTTTTGGATCAAATTAAAAGCTAATGATTCTATTTGGGCTAACCTTATGAGAACAAAATATTGTGCTAAATCATCCTATGTCTTGTACTTTGAAGGCTAATGATTTTAATGTTTGGAAAGAAATGCTCAAACATAAAGATGAAGCTGACAATTTCATATGTAAAGGTAATATTAGTTTTTGGTATGATGATTGAACTTTTATGGGACCTTTGGCTAATCATTGTGGTGGTCATATGGACATTAAATTTTGGATGGCTGGTTGTTGGAATTAAGGAAGGTGGAATGTGCAACGTTTGGGCAATCTCTTATCCAATGATAATGTTAATTATTGTTGTAGCATTCCTATTAATGTTGATCATGATGATCACTTGCTACTTAAAGGTGTTGCTGGGGTTTCTCATTCTAAATTAATTTATCGTTCTCTTAATTTTTCAACCTCTGCTATTAAACTGAAATATCTTTGAAAATCTTTTACCAAGCCATCCATCTCTTTTTCTATTTGTAGAACGATACATTCTTTACTTTCTACTAATGATATTCTTAAATCGAATAGTCTTAAACTGCATTCTAATTGCTATTTGTGCAATTGTGAAGAGGAGGCTATTGCTCATCTATTTATTTTTTGTAGGTATAGTAAGGAGGTTTGGAATCGCTTGGCTACTTTATTAGATTTTTTTTTTGTCGTTCCTCTATGCTTGAATAATTTAATGATTGGTGTAAACTTTGTAAACCCTTGCATCAAATTCTTCCTACTATTGTTTGTTAGTTTATTTGGTTGGCAACATTTAATAGTAAGCATAATGGTGTGAGGGTGTCCTCTAATGCAAATTTTTGTCAACTTATTATCACTTCCTCAAAATTATCAAATTTACTAAAGTTAAGAATAAGTTTTTGGTCAGCTTATTTCAAAATTTTCTTAACTGATTATAACAATGGTCATTTTTTTTCTCGAGCTATTCAATTATTTGTTTGGAAAAAGCCAATAGTTAATTAGCTTAAGGTAAATATTGAAAGGAGTTTTACTTCTAAGAAAGCTAGTTTTGGTGGCATATTTAGAAATCACATGGGTATATATGTGTTGATGTTTTCTGCTCCTACATTCACTATTTCTCATTTACAAGCTAAGCTGATGATGTTATTGCTGCTTTAATTATTACTATCACTTGTAATTGGTCTAGATTAGTGGTGGACATTGATTCTATCACACTTTGGAGAGCATGTTCTTCATTATCTTCTACTCACTGGCATATTAATCTTCATGTTAAAAAGATATTTCAGCTTTCTAAGATTATTTCTATTTAGTGGTCTTATATTCTCAATGAAGGTAATCGTCTAGCTCATTGGTTAGCTAAAATGGGAGCATCTTCTTAGCAAATCTCCGTTATAATATTACTCCTAGACCTTTGCTTTTTCTGATAAAGGGAAACTTGCTTCATGTTCCAATTGTTATAGCTTCCACTTTTATTTTATAGTTCTTTGTTTTCTTTACTACTAGTCCTTTTTGTTGCTTCGGTGTGAGTTATATCTTCGGTGGAGGTTCCTTAACTTTTCTTTTTCTGTGATTGTATTTGGGTTTAGCTCGAACTTCCACCCGGGCTTTCTATTCTTTCTCTTAAGAATAATATTTCCTCCAGAGTTGTTATATATATATATATATAGATAGATAGATAGATAGATGCACACATACATGCACACATTAATTTCTGCTAGAAACAAGAAAATAATATAAAGAAGATTGTAAAGTTAACTCTTCGATGAAAAAATATAATGCCATAAATGGGCAAGGGACATTACATGTTACTGGAGAAAACAAACAGAAGAAGAAGAATAAGTCAAAGATGGCTAGTCGTAGAAGGCCAAGAAAATGAGAAGAAAAACACAAAAAGTTGCCTTTTTTAAATAATTTAATTTAACTAGTGGATGGCATGAATCTAAGAGGAAGGGTGGGCTTCGAAGTTCAAATTTCCTTCCAATTCCACCCACAAAATTCTAACTTTTTTAACGTAACAAAGAATCCACACTTGAATATTTCGTAGAAATTTGACTTCCCAAATTCTTTAATATAAATATTAAATTTAAATTAGAAACTAATAGGTTAAAAAATAAAATATAGATTTATGGATAAAATCATGTTTAAATATTTGTTAAATGTATATTATATTTACAAACATTAAGAAATATTTAAATCTGATTTAAATTTAATCATGGGCCTCAACTCTAATAAATAAAAGTAGGATTTTGTTATGGGAGGATGGCTTAGGGTCAGGGTAGCACCAACCTTTCTTTGAGGAAAAAATTTGTGTGTGTAAGAGGTACGCAGCACTGCGTACGTTTTGAAAGTTATTCAGAGGGTATAAGGGAGTTATATCTGCGTTATACCCCATTGTAATCTCCATGTAACCTTCTGTAACATACATATAACCTACAAATAAGTTCCGCACTTCTATTTTCATATATTAATAATTTATTTCTAGGTTACAGATAAGTTACAGAAGGTTACATGGATGTTACAAGGGGGTATAACACAGACATAACTCCCTTATATCCCTTGTATAACCTTAAAAATATACGCAGCGCTGTGTACATCTTACGTACGCAAATTTTTCTCCTTCTTTAAGGGGGGCGAATTAGTCTTATAGACACGATATGGGAGGGGTTACAATAACCATATAAATAATAAGGAAAGATATTAAATATGAAATAGAAAAGAAGTGCAACGAGATTTGTTTGTTAGTCATAGAAAGAGAGGGAGAGAAAAATACCTATGAAGTTCGTGTGCATGCGGACATTGTACACATTATTATTGTATACTATTATATAATTATAATATATATAATAATATACAATACTATTGAAAATGGAATCTGCGCGTATAAGAACTCCATAAATAATAATTTATTTTTTTATGAAGGGACACTTAAATTGTTACGCCGATTAGAAAATGATTAGGCTTTGTTGGATTTTTTTAGAATTTTGTTATTATTTTTTTTTTATTTTTTGCCTTTATATAACTATTTTTATTAACATTTATTTTCAAAATTGCAGTGGATTCATTGCTTAGGTTTAAACTGTATTAATATTTGCCACTGCAAAAAGGGCTACAAAATCTGCAGATCGTGTCGAAAAATTATTTCATACGGACACCGTATGATGATCTCCACCATCAATCACAACAAAATTTTATTTTAAAAAAAAAATTCAAAATAAGGCCCACCGTCATACATCTTTGTTGTGATGGACGGTGGAGATCGGACGCTGTATGCATCTCTGCATACGATGTTCGTATGGAATAATTTTTCCAACAAAAAAGGGCTACAAAATCTCCTCTCTTGCTGCTGCAATATCCTCCAGGTAGGGAATTTTATAACCTTTTGCTTGATATGGGGGGTTTTGTAAGGAATTTTATAATAAATCTAAGGAGTGATTAACTGTTTTGATTCATCTTTGATCGATCACCAATCTTGGTTGATCCAACAAATGAATCATCATCTTGAGATATTAACCTTTCTAAATATATGAATTTATTTTTTGGCTATTGATACACCTAAAATATATAGTGTTTTTAGACGCATTTTTATACCTATTTTTGAGATATTGCGTTTTAATGGAAAATATTTGTGTGTTTTTCTTTCAGGTACAAGTAAAAAGGTGAAAAATACTAAAAAGAGTGAAAAATGATCAAATTTGAAGCAAAAATGTGAAAATTGTGCTAAAGTGTTTTGGCGCCTAAGCGCCAGATTTGGTGCTTAAGCGTCGGTTAAATAGGGAAGGTCGCGCCTAAGCGCCAGAGACAGTTATTTGACGGTTTTCTTCCAGTTATTTGGCAGTTTTCTTCATTTGGCCAAATTTTGAAGAGGTATTTGAGGCATCTATTGACTAAAGAGGGTGGTTATGACCACTAGGAATGAAAATATAATTAAAAGACTTGTGAAAAGAGGCATCCTTTGGAGAGTACATCGAATTTAGATAAATTTTGAGGAGTTAGCAAGGCATCTCTTGGATATTTATAAAAGAAATAAGTTTTTACATTTGAAGTGGGTGCTTGAAGAGGGAGAGGGTTCTTAAAGAGGGAGAGAGTGTTGGAGTCCTGAGAAGAAGATCGTGGAGAATTTGTGGAGAGATTCAAGAACCACACAAAAATTACTTTTTCATTTTGTTTTTAGTTTTTTTTAGAGTTGAGAGTGTTGTAAAAGAGAAGATATCCAGAATTTTTGTTGGTTTGACAATGATTTCTACTTTTAAACTAAAGTACATTTTTTTTTCTCCAAGGATTTTGAGTAGTTTTCTTTATCTTTCTCCTTAAAATGATAAGTAATTAAAGTGTTGGATGGAAGTTGTGGAGAGTAGTGATCTTTAATGTTAGAAGAAGTTATGATGATTTAAATCCACGAACTTCATTTACTTCTTGATTTGACCTATCTAAATGTTAAAATTTGTTGTGAGAACATGTAAGAATCAGACTGGTATTGTCTCAGTCAACAATTGGAAAGAATCACATTAAGTTGTATGAATGAGAATGTAATTTATACGATTTAGTGCAAATAAATAGGGAAATAATTTTTGAAGGGTGTAGAGTTAGAGGATTTTAAAGTGATAGGTTAAAGCCCCCAATTTGGTTTATTGTTTTAGGCTCTAATACGAGGCCCCCAGGTGGAGGGAATCGAAGGAACTCTAGAGTGAGAGCCGGTATCTTCCCTGCCTAGTCGGTCTTCAAAACTATTCAAACTTTAAATTAGTAAATGTTCCTTATAACATCTCTAGTAAGGGTAAAGAATATAATTGCTCCTATTTGGCACAACACAATTTGCATAATACCACAACATAATTCCTATGTTTATTACTGATTCATGATAAAGAGAACAAATTCAGTGTTTTTCTTTTACATAAACTTGAGTTATCTTTTTAAATTGTTACCGTTTTGTCAAAATATTAAAAATACCAAAAAAATTTGAATTTTAATTACTGTGAATACATCTCTAGTTTAAGTAATTGTCTTTTTAAAATAGAAAGGTTGTTGTTCAATAAATCATATTGCATAATTTCCCTATGGGTTCGATATTCAGGTCTTAATAAAAAAGTCCTATACTACTTGATAACAATACGTATACTTGCGTAGTATCCCAATATATAAATTAAAGAGTTAAATTCTTATTTTCTTCGGGATCAAGTTTTGACGCTTTTGCAAAATAAGAAAATATAAGTGAAAATATAATCAGATATATTGTTATACTGTTGCATATAAGTAGTTATCGTGAATCAGCTATTAAAATACTGGGGGATTTACATACATAACATACAAGACTTTATCATTTATATACTTGACAACTAAACTTTATGTACATCGGAATGCGCCAGCGTGAATCTCGAGGAGATCCAATGGTTCAGATGACAGAAAAAGACAACTAAGGGAGACCTATTAGCGGAATACTAGAATGTCTATTTATTTAACAAGATGTAACTGTCTGAACCACAACTAAAATCAAAGCAGACTAAATACAGTCACCCAAGCCAAAGTCAACAAGACCAAAGAAGTTAATATGGTTCGAGCGTGGTCTCATCATACTAATATATAACATATAGGCATGCAAGCAAACCGCCATAAGATGGCATATCAAAACAGTCTATCATCCTTTTGATAGTTCAGACCTAAGAAAAACCTTAGCTCATCAGTACCATGATTCATCCTGCGAACACCCCCGAGGCTCCTTATTAAGGATTAAGAGATAGCCATTCCATAAGGATTTTAAATCATCACTTTAGTTCTTCATGTTGTGAAGTGATCTGCCTAATAATCTAGCATTGTTTCACCAAAAAAGGCTCCCCACCAGGGATCAAAGGTGGACAACCGGACTAGATTAGCGGATAGACAAAACCTAGTCAATTGGACCAGTCCTGCCAACCTAAACTTAATTGAAGGTCGGTCGATAACTTCAACTCAACATTATCAAACGAGTAAACCGTATTGAACGATGCCCACCAAGTTTAGTTGATCGGGTCAGAAGGTAGCCGAGGCATAAGACCATATATGTAAAATATCTAAAGAATCTTATAACACCCCATTAAAACATAAAAAAACATGTAACATCACTTATTGTATCCCCTCTCATATAAATAAATGATAATTTAATGAGATAAACATGACATTTTAACGTTCATCACCGTGCATTCTTTTTTCTACTTTTATCTCTTATATTAGGTTCTAATCATTGATATGTGATTCACAAATATATCATGATTCTAACACTTTATAATGTATATTTATAATACTAATGGAGTTAGTGGATCTCGTTGGTCATGCCTTTGCTGGTCACACATTTGTCTAACCTCTCGCAAAGAGTCGGACTTTGTTGGTCAAGCTTGCAGGTCATAGTTAATTAGCCCCACTTCTCTGCTCTGATCACCTCATGGCCTTGTGCAAACTGCAGCAGCTGTGTTTTGTCAAATTTGGCAACGAAGGAGATTGATGTTGGGAAATAAGACAGATGAGTGGCATGCAGAAGCGCGTCCATGAACTCTCGGACATTGCTAGAAGTTGTCCACTTCACCGAAGAACCCACAAGGGACTAGCGACATGATGACAACATTGAAACTAAGAGTTTTTTTATTTGTTATTATGTTTTAATTTTGAGTATTATGAAAGTTGTAATTTGTGAAGTATGGACATTAAATATATAAATGAGAAAATTTTATCTATTATGTATGTGTTGAATCTTTTAGGATTTGATTTCTTGTATCTTTTTTGAGTTATGCCCAAGTTCTAGTAGCATTCAGTAGAAATAAGAAAGAAAGAGATACGAGGAACATGTAGGAACAGAGAGAGAGCATCCTAGCTTCCTTTTTTTTTGTTTTTATATTTGTCATCTATTTATAATTCATAAGGTATCCTTTTATCTCGGTATATTAACAATATATAAATGTGCATAAACATAAGTCATATCCAACAGCTTTATATTATTTGCAGCGGCTTTATATCATATTCAACAACTTTATGTCATATCCCACCATGTAGCTGAACTTAAATATTTAACGATTAGCTTGGCAATTCAAACACTTCCACAGTTGGTAGTTTGGCAGTTTGGTATTTGGACAGTTCAAACACTTCGGTGGTTAGGCTATTTGAACAGCTCTAATTACACAGAGTTAGGCAGTTTGTCAATTAGACCATTTGACAGTTGGAAATTTCTGAAGTTGGGTAGTTTGTCAGTTGTGTAATTTGTCAATTATGTATTTAGACGGTTAGTAACTAGGTGATTAAGCAATTGGACGTATCAACAATTCAACAGTTGGGCAATTCAGGAATCCTCAAGCTGGGCAACTCAACAAATCACCGGTTGGGTTATTAGGAAATTGAACGATTCAGTTATTGCAATTCGTCAATTTGAGAGTTGGGCAACTCAAAAGGCTATTTTTATAGTATATATTTAGTTTTTGAATTCTCTGATCTCTTTGATATGCAACTGCAAAAAGAATAAAAGAATGAAAAGCTACACATTGCTCATGTTTGTAAGACGAGGGTGTACTTCATTTATCCAAATAATAAATTTGCTGATACAAATTAAAAATAGTTTGATAAAAATGAGTGTTATATTTCACTATACAACTATTATTCTATCCGGGGGCTCTTAATACTCCTATAGTGAATCATCATGGGAGCACTTTGGCGACACCTACATGATTTTATCTAGGTGGCTCACCTTTAGATATTTGTAGTTGATTCAATGGTCTTATAAGGATAGTTCCACGAGTATTATCAGTAAGAAATAAATTTAGTTTTCTTTTTATGTGACTAGATGTACTATTTCCTCATAATATAACTCAATTATAAAAGAATTAAAACGATTTCGTTAAATTCAGACTATCTTTTGTCTGGGGTCACTTCGGCCACACTTACAGGCAGTTGTCACCTTAGTTTTTCAACTTTATCTTTGGTGAGTATCGTAGTCTTCAATTCCTAAGTTAACTGACTTCATCCTTTATTATCTCGGGTGAGATCTCGTAGTCGTTCCTAGCATTTAACTTTTGAGCCTAGTAAGGTTTAAAAGTTTGAATGATCTTTCTTTTCCTCTTATGAAACTTGCTTATGAGGTGCAAGTTCATTGATTTAAAAAATAAAATCCATGATGAAAAATTATATAGAATAAATTAGAGATTGTAGAGTTTAAAAGATGTAAAAACGAAAGATTTAAAGATAGAATATCTTATCTTATTTGGCAAAGAATCCTCTAGTGTGATCTTTGTTGTCCCTTTAGAGATGTTTATGCATAACTTCAGATTCAAGACATGTTCACGCTCAACACACTTTTTAGGATTTTGAATCCTTTTAAGATATAGAGTCTCGTATTGTTCATGAATTATGCCCAAATCCTACGAACATTGAGCAAAAGATAGAGAAAGAAAGAGAGAGGTAGAGTAGGTCGTATGAAGAGAGCGAGAGAGACCCTAGCTTTCTTTTTCTTTTTTACAATTGAACCATATTTATAAGTCGCGGGGTGTCCTTTTATCATGGTATTCCTAGGTGCATAATGTTAAGCCATATCCAATAGCTTGATGTCATTTCCAGTAGCTTTATGTCGTGTCCAACAACATTAAATCATGTTCTACCATTTTATGTCATATCCTACGACTTTATATCATGTCCCAAATATAGTTAAACAATACAGTTCAGTAGCTAGGTAATTCTACCATATGTCAGTTATGTAGTATATCACTTTGGTAGTTGTATAGTTCAACCACTTCGACAATTAAAGATTTTGACCAATTCTAAAGCTAGACAGCTCAACCACTTTAGTAGTTAAACAGTTTGTCAACTCGATCATTCGACAGCTGGACATTCTATAATTGGGTTGTTCGTCAGCTGGTAATAAGGCAGTTGGACAATTCGACAATTCACCAGTTAAGTAATCAAACAATTGGACAATATATCAATTTGTCAGCTAAGAAATTTAAAAATCCACCAACTGGGAAATTCAACAATTCGATAATTGGGTAACTCGAATAGCCTTTTTAAGTGTATACAATATGTAAACCTCCTTAAATTTTGTGGCCTTCACATACACGCCTTTACATACATACCATAATTATTTATGTGTTTGCATATCATACACCCAAGCATTCAAATGTATAAGCATCACTCCAATTTTTAACATTGTATAAGGATATCACAATTACTATCTTTTAAAATATGAATCACACTTGATCTTAAAATATTGCATATATTACATATAAGAAAAAGCAAGTACAAAAAATATAAAAGAATGATATCTAAACATTTACAAAAGCCCCATCCTCTCCAATGAAAGAAAAAAAGAGAATGACTAGCTAAATAAAACATGTAAGTCGCTCTGTGCGCAGTGATGGACTGCTTTGTTTCAATCTCAAATAGTGTGGCAAAAAAGAATTTATCTGAACTATGTCAAAAAAAATAAAGTTTGTGAACTATCACCTAGATTGCCAAGATATTTCCTCCATCGTTCTACACAGAAAGGAACCAAGTTCAAGTTATCTCCTTCGATAATCGTATGTTTTATTTCCAACATCCACGATTCCATAGAACTTTTGATGGCAAGAATAACTTGGGAGTTCAACTTGACTGAAGACCTTGTTGGCAAGCCGCAACTAAGCAATCACCCTAATCATCACATCAATCCAACAAAGAGGGCGAGACAACAAGTAGACACCAAATTCAATCCTAAAGAATGGCTAGTGCCTCATAGCCCTTGAATTGGATAGAACCGAGTTAAAGTCAATGATTTTGAAACGGTGGCAACAACAATAGCCCATCCTTTTTTGAATTAAGCACTCTCCAAATCATGTTTTCATGCATAAATTTATAACACCATGCCACAAGTGTTAGTAGATATATAAATATTACAAATATATAAGAGTTGTGTAGTATGAAAGTAAATTTTTCTAAAATAATTTATTATATTTTAAACAATGTAAAATGAAATACGCAACGCTCTTGACAGCCCATTAGCACAACCGGAAAGATCAAATCCACCTAAAAGTACAAGCTCTGAATTCCCACAAAAAAGGTACAAGCGGTGACGTGTTCATAATGTATGCCTCCAAATCTAGAGCAACCAAATTCATTATTTATTGATTAAATTGTACTCTCTTTATAATCTCAACTCATTTATCTTTCTGCGTAATATTAAAAAAAGAATGGGGCTTTTTAGCTATAACATTTATAATTACTTATTCAACATCTAAACTTTGATATTTACTAAACTACCATCCGAAGGGTCTACTTGGGGCAGCTGCAGCTTATTGAATAATCTGCTGATAAGTTGATTAAAAATAATCTATTGATAAGCTGAGTGCGGTGGCTATTACAATTTTTTATTTTTTTGAAAAAGTCAAAACACTGTCAGAAAGCTGCCACCGTATCTAGATAGGTGCGGTGTGAAAATACTATTTTCAGTGTTTTGAAAACGCATAAGCTGTCAAAACGTTGTTTACTCAAGCAGGTCAGGTGTGTTTTCAAAATGTCACCGCACCAAATAAACTGCACCAAACAAATCTAATTTCCCATCTATTCTACCACTCAATCTCCCTCCCGTTACACAACTCGCGAATCGCTATCCCCTTGACTGTATTTCACTTCCTCTGCCTCGACAATATATCATGAATGTAATTATGTAAAGCTTTAACAGTACCAAAAAAAAAAAAGTTTAATTATTCGGATATACGAATTTTGATTATAAAAAAAAAAGAAAGTTTAATTATTCGGATATACGAATTTTGATTATTGTGTGGTTTTGTGCTGTATTTATGTTTTAGGTGCAGAGGCTTAGTGTATCAGTAGTTTGTTGAGAGGAAGATAATTATATGTTTTAGTTGATGTTTGTGTAGTTTTATGTTTGAGGCTTGAACTGAAAATATCATAAAATATATTGGGCATTAACATATATACCAACCAATTCCTATGTATTTACTTATCTAACACCTAAACTTTACTTACATTTATAAACATACTTGACTATTTCTCAAGCATTATGTGCTACCTGACTGGATCTTTTCTATACTGTGTTGTTGATTATATATCAAATTTTATTCGGACTTCTTGAAAGCAATTTATATAAGTTCATTCACTTTTAATGAAATTTGTGGTGACCAATCATAACCTTATTATAGTTTTATTACAGAAGATGAATTCAAGTCAAGCCTCAAGCTCAAGAGGTATCAAACTAGGTAAAACATTCTTTATTATTACAAGATCTTTACACATATATCCATCCTTGTAAGAAGTAAAAAAACATTGCAGTTATCAAATAGAAAGAAAAAAAAAACAAAAGAAAACAAAAGCTGATATGATGTTTCCTCTCCTCCTCTCTCTTGGTCGAGAGCCTGCATGAACTGAAACTCCTGCATCTGCGACTGTTGTTGCTGCTCTCTTATATCTACAATGAAGAACTAACTCACTTATATATTAATCAAGAACTTGAAAATGAACCGTTGAAATAAAATCAATTAGTAATCCACTTATCATCACAGTGGAAGAACTTTTTCATATTCTTCCATAAATATAGTATCAGTACTCTGTGCTCAGAGTTTGGAAATATAATTATAATAGCTTCGCCCAATCCTTCTCCATGCCTGAAATGAAAGCCAAATGACATATATCACCACCAATGATTTGCAACAAATCTCTTAAACCATTCTCATGACCTTTTTTATTCAAATTTCACAACAACAAAGAGAATAGAAAAAAGTCCATTATTGTCATCGAGAGATATTGTAGATAAAAGGGCTCCTAAGTATTTTGCTTTGAAACGACATGTGTCAAGTGCAATGAAATATCTACATCCAACAAGAAAACCATCACTGCAGACCTTAAATCTTACTTAAAATCTCTTAAAGTTGTTGTCATGACCATCACATATATATGTCGTGTGAGAACCCAGGTTTCTGTTTATAAGCTTTGATGGAAGAGTAGACACCCACCTATAATTATCATCTACTGAGCCAAATATAATATCTCTCACTTCCTTGAATGTCATAATGTCATGTATGGTAATGATAATTCATAGGTGGTTTCCAAGTTGTTTTTTATGAAATTTAGAGGAATGTACGGATTTTTTTTACTAAATCATGTATCTCATGAGTTACACAAGTAAGTATAGCACTTTTATTTCCTACTCTATTAATTTCAAGGCACAAATGAGTTGCATCTACTCTCTTCACTTGGAATGAATGACCATCCAAACATACTGATGCACGGACCTCCAAGGACATCCTCAATGTGCACAAATTGCTATAATTCTGCTTTTGTCACTAGCTTTAATCTTTTGGGTAAAAATATTTGAAATTGCTTCGGTGCGAAGATCTTGCTTGAGAGTGGTAGAATCTGGAAAAAGTGAGCCAACTGATAAAGATTTGTTATATCCACTTTCATATACGAAGAATTCATTATCAATAACATCAAATACAGTGTCATAATTAAATTCACCGTCAAATGTTGGATGACAGAACTCCGACAACTCATTATTATCCTCAATTCCCTTATTAAGTAAAAACAATAATAGATCTTTATTACTACTTTGTTCTACAATCACCACATCCATCCTACTTCCGCCATTAGAATAGTGATCATTTCCAATATATCAACATCAGCTATGACTGGCTTTTAGATTTTAGGTAAAGTATTGCATACATGGTAGTGCAACTCAAAATCAAGACCTCTTATCTATGGAAAAATCTTTTTAGCCTCTTCTCTAAGTTCAAAATGATTAACTTTTTTTTTCTCTAATTTGATAGTCTTCTGGTTCCCACCTTCTTACTCTTTTCTATTTTGATTTTTCACTTCAATCCAGCTTCCAACAAATTTCTAAATAATGAAGTAGCTCTCATTCACATCCATTAAATCCATTTTTAAAAAGATGCAATGACAAAATAAATTATACTTACGATAGAAATAAAACTTAGCTGTTAGATATATAGATACATAAGAATAGGAATGAGTATAATATTCAAAGAAATAATCACATGCCAATCAATGAATATAAATCTCTTTTCTCACAATTTCTTATGTAACACATCCTTATGTAATTTTATTATAAAGATGTTCCTAATGAGCGAGAATCATAAAAGAAAATGTACTTGGAAAGGCAAAGCTAAAATCGTCACGTGGAAAAATAAAAAAAAAAAGAACTACAAAAAAGATATTCACAATCTCATTTTAAGCAAAATGCCTTTATTTAACTTCATAATTTTAAACAACGAAATTTATCGGTTCAAGAATAGGCCAACAACAAACAATAATTTTCAACAATGCCTCTATTTAACTTCATAATTTTCAACAATCTCATGCAACAACAACAATATATTCAATAACTGTTGTGAGTAAAGGGAAATGTTGAGCTTCATTAGGCTTATTGGTAGTCTTTGAGTCCACAGAATAGGCAAACAACAAATATAGGGAGATTTTAAGAACGAATTCCTTGAACTGGAATTGATATCAACCAGCTGTTGAATTATCAAAAATAATTTTTTAAGCAGTTTAAGACAAAAGTTGGAGTTGCAATATCCTGAATCAGTGGAATGCCAAAGGGTGAGAGGATTCAATGGCCTCAACGTATAAGAAAACCCTGGAAATGGCACCAATTATAGCTCCTCTAAATAACCTTGCCTCTAACGCAATGTCGATCATTGCTCCTATAACAATGCTGACAAGGTTCTCACTGTGCCAAAATTTAAAAAATTGTATATATATATATATATATATCTTTTTTCTGTGAATCAAGTTATTGGGGAATTTCATCACACAGCTCGAGAGCAAAACAATTTTTTTTTTCCATTAAAAGTTTGAAAACATGAGGATGTTTACCTATGCCTGTCCTTCGTGATGGAGGGCGTCGATTGATGCTCCTTTGAGGACGATAAACCTGACAAAGGAAAGAGGCGGAGGAGGAAGAAGTAACAAGAGAGAGACGAAGTGGTGGAATAGATGGGAAATTAGGCTTAGGGTGGTTGTTTAGTAAATCTTCAAGTGTAGATGCTGGATAGGTAAATAAGCATGTTTTAAGTGTTATGTAGGCTAAATAGAAAAGCCGAAACATAATACTAAAGATTATACTTTCATCTTAACATGAAACTCTATTTTGATTCACTTCCACATACTTGCAAGATAAAATCACATTTCTTACATAATCCAAGAACTCACACACAAACATACACACTCCCTAACACTCTTCAACTCAAAAACCAAGTAAAAATGGAATATGTCTTTCTTTCTTTCAAATTTTCTTCATTTTTATCCCTTACCACCGAACTGTGGAAACCATCAAAATATGTGATTGAGTGCCTAAGCACCGGTAGGAGAGCATAGTGGTGTTGGTTTTGGCGCATGAGTGCTTGGACAGTGACACCCACTTTTTGGTATATCTATATGTTGACAATAATTGACAAAAAGTACATGATGACTAGGTGCTAGGTCTGGGTGTTGGGTTTGAGAAATGTGTTTGGGCACCTAGGCACTGGGCATGGGTGCTCAATTTCTAGGGACCATCACCCACTTTTTAGTTTCTCTAAATTTTCAATTTTAGGGCAATATTTGGAACTGTGGCACCCCAACATGGACGTGGATGTAGTAGGCAGAGGCATAACATGTATTTGACTCTTTATGCTCTCTGCTGATGCATTTTAACCTGTAAATTATATATACACACAAACATATGCACAAAAAACTTAAAAATGACATAAATAAGATAGCAAATACAAGGAAAATCACATCATAATTTCAACACATCATCGTACTTTTCGAGAGTCAGCGTCTTGTCAATTTCAAATTCTTCAAATACTGTCAAATGTCAAAAAACCTTCTTTTCAATCTTATTTCCCTACCTCTGCATTTCAGACAAAATCTTCCACTTATCCTTCGAGAAGAGAATGACAAACGAAGAACGACGTATTTAGCCCAAAAAAGTAAAGCAAAGCTTTAACTTCTAATACTTCGCCTTATTCTTAATATGGCAAATGGATACACTAGGCAGAGGCATAACAAGAATTCAACTCCTTACACTCTCTGTTGATACCTTTTAACAGGTATACTATATATACACACAAACATATGCATGGAAAACATAAAAATGACATAAATAACATAGAAAATATAAGGAAAATCACATCACAATTTCAACACGTCATACTACTTCTTGAGAGTCAGCGTCTTATCAAACTCAAAGCCTTCAAATACTATCAAACGTCCAAAACCTTCTTTTCAAAATTATTTCCCTCCCTCTACACTTCAATCAAAATCTTTCACTTATTCTTCGAGAAGGGAATGACAAACGATGAACGATGTATTTAGCCCAAAAAAGTAAAGCAAAACTTTGACTTCTAATACTTGACCTTATTCTCAATATGACAAAAGTGGAATCAACCAAAGATGAAAATTGAACATATCCTCATGAGTACAATGGAAAAGAAAATAAGAGCTTGAATTAGATCGACCAAACGATCTCCTTCTGACGTTCATAGACCATAAAGTTAATTATAGTGAAATATGAGTTTGGTATCACATGCATGGAGATGACTCCATAATAGCCAAAGATGTCTCTTAGTTCTTCAAATAATGGAAGTCAAAGACTGAACCGAAGTTGATCCCAATAAACCACCATGTTGTTCTTCCTAAGTATATTCTCCCTTTTATGGGGAGAGGCAACCCTGAGATGGACGACAAGATCATGGATGTGACTCATTCGGTACACCGATGTTTCAACTAAAGATATTTTGGATGACACTAAACGATAAGTCATCATGAAGTCAAGAGAGGAATAACAATGAATGAAGTGAGAAGCTGCAACTTGGTAATGAGGAGTGATGATGCGATCAGAGGATATGAGAATTCAAGAAACAACCAATTTTAGAAAAAAAATGAACCTATAGCTATCACACCCCTTTTATAAGGTCAAAGTGGATCACAAAGCGTCACATGTTAAAACCATGAGTATCAGCCTTGAAATATTCAATTGAAAAAGACTGTTATGAAAATTAAAATAAAGCATTATTTCATACAAAAAAAATATTAAATACTTTATTATACAAAATCATTATAGGACTCCTACTCAATATAGAGAGAGAAAGTAACTTATACATAGGTTTGAAGCTACTTCAGCCGAGACATGCTCTAGCCGCACTAGAGTTTGATATAAAAACTCACCACCCAACCTAAATTGACATAATCTATCATATACAATCTAGGCTTGGAGGGTTAGTAACAATTCTTATGACTTATGTGCTTCTATTGAAGAATAGACACCATCTGCTTTACCGCTAAAGTTTCATTTTCAAGCTGTGTTGTGTGGGCCTACATGGCATGCATATATGAAATTCTCTGAGAATCGACATTACCAGTGAACAAAATCTGAATTCGGCAAAGCAACGATCTAATTCTGCGTGATCTACCCAAGTCACTTGCGATTCTCCCTCTCATATCTTGGTAGTAGATAAGGGATCCCCATGAAGGCCGACTTCATAACCTTTTTTATGGGTAGACCATCCTTTTTGGTTGTGTGATCTCAAACCTTGACCGAAACTATGACTATGGGAGCGTTGTTCAAATCTAACTAGGCCTCGACATCTGTCAAATCTAAGACAACAAATGAATCATTTCTAAGCAACAAAGACTGAGAACATGCCCATGGCTCTAATCATGTCATATACACTTGACTCTTGGGGGTGAAGTTGTTGTAATGGTAAGGGATCAATGGGCACTAATGAGGTCCAATCCCCAACCAAACTGGGGATCACAGCGAGAGGCACATACAATGTTTTGTCAGGCAATCACCTAATCATAATTGCCCACCAAGTATCCGTAGCTACAAAACGATCACTCCCAGGGATTGTTTTGGAAGAGCTAACATGCATGAAAATGACCCCCTCCACTTCTTCCGCATCATTTTCTTCTTTCGATCCCTCTCATGGTGTCTCCTATTATTCTCCTTAGCAAACAATCCACATAGCAAAGCTTTGCTCGAGAAAATGGATTGGTAGTTCAAAAGCTTATCCATTGCAATGACACATCATTCAGAGGAAGGCAGCTACGATACAAAAGAAAGGAAGCACAAAGAGAAAAAAATGAGAAGAAAAATTGAAAAGAGCACCCTCTATTTATAAGCGGGCATGGGCACAAAATCAAGAAAGTATTAATCAATGAAAGTATTTAATAAGAGAAACTTTTAATGATCATAATTCTCACGCTCTTATCGCAACTTGCAACCTACTAATGCACGAGTGAAACATGGAACTAAAATATGTGTGATCAAAATTTGTTGAACCAAATCAAATAATCCCTGATGAGATATATGTCAAAGAACTAATTCAAAAAACGTGAAGAACTATCAATCAACAGGGAGCAGACAATCCAATTCACCGAACCAAAAAAGCTAACCAAATGAAAAGATAAACAGATCGATAATCTAGGAGCAAATGAAATAGTAACAATTATCTTAGTAATTGTAGCGACCAACGTACGATAGAGTATTTATAGAGCATTAATAACATTTCACAATGTGAATTTTACCTACTAAAAATATATGAACAATAACATGTAAAAAGGGAGTATAAAGAGATGCATACGAAGATTATATTTCTAAGTTTCTTAAGTCTCTTTTTTCTCTCTCTCTCTCTCCTCCTTATTTATGTTCTATACCCTTGGGTATGATTCATGTACAAATTTGGTTCATACTTATTTACTTATTTTATTATTATTGTTCTTAAGTTTTGATGCATGCTAGAAAATTTATGACAGTAGAGTGACAGATTATTGTCTTAGCGCGGTACGAAGATTAAACACACACACACAAAAGAAAGAAAGAAACTAATAATTACACCAGAAACTTTTACATGGAAAACCTAAAAAGGGAAAACCCATATAATCTGAACCAGCTGAAGAGTTCCACTATAAAAAGATGATAACAATTGCAATAACTTGTTCCACGGGTAGGAAAGGGTTACTATGTTTCTCAAATTACAACGTCGACGTGCTAATGAATTTTTTGCTGGGAATAGACAGCCACCAATAGCGATTAGCGGCATTATGTGGTGGTTGATAGAGGTTGACAGTGGTCAGTAGCGATCTACGGTGGTCGGTGATGGTTAACGGTGATTGACATGGGTTAACAGTGGTCGACGGAGATTGGTGGTGATCGATGATGATCGACGGTGGTCGATGAAGGTTAGTGGTGGTTGACAGTATTCAACAGTGGTCAACGTCGATTAACGATGGTCAACGACAATAGGTGAAAGGCAAAGACGATTGACAATTGTAAACAGAGGTTAATGGTGGTCGACGACAGTCGGCGGTGGTGATGTTGGACTTCAGCTCCTCAAAGCATCAAACACTTACTCAATTCTCAAACTCTCCTCCCCTTTTTGAGAGGGGTGGTGCTCTATTTATAACGTTTTAGGTTTAGTTAATGCAGAAATTTGAACTATTTTGATCGGACAGTCCACTGAGCTTCCTTCGATCAGACAACATTTGATGGATATTTGAGTACTTTAACAATGTCGGAATTAAACAATCTTGGACTCGCTGAATTCATCTTATCGAGACGATCGATTCAACATTCGTTTGACATTCTAAATATGTTCAAAAAACTTCTAAAAATGTTTAATGGCTTAATATGAGCTTGTTTTTACTCGAACTGAACTAATTTTGATATCATTGGGCGCATCTCATCAAGCCGATCAATTTGATTATAAGTTTGCCAAAATTAGAGCTCTAAATGACTCTTAATCGAAGCTTGAATATTTCTTGCTCAAAAGTTTCCTTTGAGATTCATGTATATCTCGAGATTCGTACAGACGACGGAGATTTGTTAGAGACATGTCAAGTATAAAATAAATTTCTAAATTTTTAAAGAATATAATAATCTATTTACATTAATCTTCCCCTTTTATGAAATATTTTTTTCTACATAAAATAAACATAGGGCATCATTATTATGCCTAGACTTCTAGAGATATGCAAGTTGTTTATTTTGTTACATCATCATTTAAGGAAGAGATTTTCTCTCCAAGTCAAATAATTATGCAGTCAATGGATCAGAAATCGTCGATGACCATCCTCATCTTAGGACTCTTTATTTTCCAATTCATATTCCATAAACTTGTACTCGATTACTTAAACATAGCCACTCAAACTCAACCGTCATATGATCGAGTTGACAAGGCTAAGAAACTTGTCATTCTTGGTCTTGGTTGGAACTGGCCTAGATGAAAAAGACAGACCTAGTTTTTGTTGACAATACTACTAAATTATTTTCTATCACAACTAAAACATTATTATTTTAATTAAAAAAAAGAAATGCACATCGGGTGAAACAACCATGGCATTATTATTTTAATTAAAAAAAAAAAAGAAATGCACATCGGGTGAAACAACCATAAGTGTAAATACGCAGCCGGAGTGATGCTTGTTACGCCTACCGCGAGTGAGCTGATCTTGAAAATACAGGTGACCCGACACTACGTGGCAGAAACCGTAAATTGGGATCACTCGCTATCGGCCATCGACCTTCACGCCTCACCTTTTGAGATCACTCACCAAAAAGTTATCAGTTTCGCCCTTTCCCCTTCTTCTTCCTCCTCGTTCTTATCTCCTCCTTTTTCTTCATATATCTTCTCCGCCTAACTTTTGCTTGGCTTGCCGTGTTGACGCAATCTCGTTCTGGAAAGCAACAAAACCGGCATTTTTTCATAAATTTCTTTAACGGGGAAGAAGAAGAAGAGGAAGAAGAAGAGGAAGGTTCTTGTTCTTTGTTATGGCAAGATCTAATTTTCTTATAATTTTTCTTGTTGCTATGGCTCTCTGCATCTCCTACCAGGGTACGTTTTTTTCTATTTTTTTATTTTGTTTTTAATTAATTTTTTGTGCATTATTATTAGAAAAGTTGGGTTATTTTTTATGTTTTTTTTATTAATTTTTTTTTTAAATGCAGGGCATGGGAGAAGAGTGAAGGTCTGGAGGCATCCTCAAGAGAAGTCACTCCTCGAGGTATGTTTTGTCATCAATTTTTATTTTTTAATTTATTTGCCATTTTGCATGAATTTTTCTTTTGAAGATTTCAATTAGTAGGGATTCAAAGCATAACACTATGGAGTCCACTGTGTATTTTAACAAGCTCCACTCAACCGGAAAAAAATTGCGTACGTCAATCGTACGCAGAGATGTGTACGGAATATGGTACACGGGCATTATACGGGGTTATATGGGGGTTACAAGCGAGTAATAACTTCTCGTGTAACTCACCTGTAACCCGCGGTTTTATTTTATCTATTGGAGTCACAAGATTACAGCGCGGTTACACGGGAGGTACAACGGGGTTATAATCCCTTGTAATCCCGTGTAACCCCTATGTAACACCCATATACCCTTTTATGTACGTAAGTCCTGTGTACGTAACTTCTTCGTACAGTTGACTTACCAAATTTTTTTCCCCACTCAACCACTGGTGGTCATGTTCTCATTTACTTAATTTAAAAATAAAAATAATAATAATAAAAGTAGATAAGTATCATAATCTTCTAACTATTTTATTCAGATTTCTCTGCATAAAACTGGATTAATAATTAGCATTTGTACGTTTTATTGACAAAATTAGTTCAACTATACATTTTTAAATTGAGTTTTTATTTAGATAAAGACGCCTGAATCTAACAACACTGAAATTTTGAGAGATTTTTCATATTCTTTCTGTCGGTGGTAGTTAGATTGCATTGAAGTAGAAGTTAATGCTAATATTATATTATGAAAATTGTATTTAATACTCCTAGGTAGCCATGATTATCCTCCATTCTATAAAATATTCTACCACAAAATCTTCTGGTTCTGATCTTTGATTTTTAAGTAATAGATATTGAGTTTGAAGCTTAGTAAATGCACGTGTATCTGTGATTAAATTTATTTAAAGAGTGCTGACAATAAGTATAGAGCACATATAAAAGATTTGGTTAGTATATTTATAAAAAGTTTAGGTGATACATATGTAATTACATAAGAATTGGGTCGGTAAATCAGACTTGCGAATGATAGTGTGGATTGCACCACGTCATGCATTCAAGGTCTCTGTTGAATCAAAACGGCGAATTTTGTCGTTCGGTCGATCGTAAGTGGACAAATGAGTCACATATTAAGATTTTTGTTGGAAAATTATGCTCCTGTAGATCCTGAATGGATAAGTGGTCTTTTGTTTGAAGATTAATTTTGATAGAGATATGAATTGAACATTTTCATCAATCAGCTTTGAGATTGTTGTTGATGATTATTTGATTTTGATCAGAAGGTTTAGAGCTAGAACCTTGATATTAATACATTTGTGATGCACATGTGATGTATGAGAATTTATTTCAGGAATATCTAACTTTGGGGAGGATGATGCAGGAGATGACATTGATGGACTATAAAGAACCTGGACCAAATACCAACCCTCGAAGCGCCCCGCTTCTCGCTTCACCACCGCCTTCACCTCCTGCTCCATAAATATTCTGTTAATGAGAATTTGCAGTATTAACCCCCTTGTTCTCCTTTAATTATTTTATTTTTCAGTGGCCATGCCCCTCTCTCTTTCGCTATCTGTATATATTAGTATTGCTTTGTACTGGACGTTATGGAATTTACTGGATTTTAATTGTGGTTTGTTGTACTGAAAATCAATGCTGTTTTTTTTTTCTGAAAATAAAAATAAAAATACCCAAAAATTCGAAGACATGCAATTAAAAATATTATAATCACAAAAGAAAATGATTATTCGGCATTGGAGTTGTCCTTGTGTTCAATAAAACTAAGTTCTTGAACAAACACAAAACTATGATGTCATGAGATTTCTTGTGGTTTAAGGGTCTGTTTGAGGCAGCTGCAGTTTATTGAATAATCTGCTGATAAGCTGATTAAAAATAATTTGTTGATAAGCTAGATGTGGTGGCTATTAGAAATTTTTATATTTTGGAAAAGTCAGACTGCTGCCTGAAAGCTGCCACTGCATTTTGATAGATGCGGTGTGAAAATACTGCTTTTAACATTTTCAAAACGCATAAGCTGTCAAAACGCACTTTATTCAAACAGTCCAGATGTGTTTTTAAAATGTTACCGCACCAAATAAACTGCCTCAAACAGACCTTAAAGATGTCTCGATCAACAATTTTTGCATTATGTTATAGAAAATTTAATGTTGTTGAAAAAAAATAATAATAACATACTTTGATTTAGAGTTTTGCATGCTTGTCGTAATTTATCTTCTTCACATGTCTTCTTTTTGTTTCAATCTAAATGTTACTAAGATATGAATGTTATGTTGATTTCAAGGAATGCCAAAAATAGAGCTTGAATTTTACCATGATATCGACGTATAATCTTAACATTTGGTGATGCTAAGCATTGTCATGGAATTTGATGGCATTAAAATAATCTAAGATGTGTTGTAGCTGAGATAGAAGTTACTGCCATAAAGTTGAAATGATAGGAGCTAACTCATTAAAACTTGACAAGTTTTAAGATTGAAAGGTGATAAAAAGTCTTCAAAGGATCTCTAGTGATATGAGTGAATATTATATTAGTATCATGTGGATCTAATAATTTTGTATGTGGCCTTGAAATAAATTTTCTTTTTTATCAACACATTGGACGTATTTTTCTTTACATTTTAATACATAGCATCGAGTAAAAATAATAATCAATTTATTAGTGAACTCCCCATATTTTATATAGAGTAATGTAGGCTTATAAAACTTATCATTAGATTCTCAGCTTTTAATATAGATGTAATGCACGTTGAAAGCTATGCAGCAGCAGTGTAATAAATTATCGCCTAACATTGTACGAAAATCTAACACAACTCAGATAACTAAGGAGAAGTAAGCAGAAGTGGATACCTCAAATTTTATGTGGAAAATCTTAGAAAGGGAAAAACTCGCGGGGTCTATCTCAGTTGAAATAATTCGCCATGAATGGTGAGTACATATGTCCACTCTTTTTCTGAATTAAAGGGAGATAGAGTTATAAAAATTAAGTTGATAATTATAAATGTACAATAGTAGTTCATCGATAATATCTGTAATTTGACTGTATTAATTATAGTTCTCAATGATAGCAGGCTAGAAGGGTCATAGTCGATTACTATGGAGTCAGTAGTTTGTCGTGAATGTTGTAGATGGTTGCTATAGCATCAGCTTGTCGTATATGTCGTGGTTGAAAGCCATGGTTGTAGTTGGTCGTATGGGTCGCAGATGGTTGCTTCAAGAACGTCAGTTGACTATAGAGCCCATAGTAGGAAGCTGCAGAACCTATGAGCTATGTAGGTCGTAATTGGTCATATAAGTCATAGTAGTGAGTTGTGATAACAACGGTACGCCTCAGAGGAAGAAGTTGGGAGCTATATGAGCTATGGGTCGCATGGGCCGCATAAGTCGTAGTGGGTCATGTAGGTCGTGGTGGTGAGCAGTGATAACGTACATAGGCCGCAAAGGTAGGAGTTGGGAGCTGCACAATCTGTAAGCTACGTAGATCATAATTGTTCACATAGTAATGAGTTGTTATAATATTTGTAGGCCGCAGAGGCTGAAGTTTGAAACTGCTCGAGCTGTAAGCCACATAGACCATATTTGTCACATAGGCCGCAATAGTGAGTTGTGATGACATTTGTATGTCGTAGAGGCCTGAGTCGAGAGCTGCATGAGTTGTCAACCTCATAAGTCGTAGTTTGTCACTTACGTCGTGGTGGTGAGCTGTGATGACGTTCGTAGGGCACAGAGGCCGGAGTCAAGAGCTGCATAAGCTATGGATCATCTAGGTCGTGGTTAGTAACAGAGGTCATAGTAGTGAGCTGTGATGATCTTCATACGTAGGCTTTAGAGGCAAGAGTAGGGAACTACAAAAGTTTTAAGTCATGTAGGTTGTAATTGGTCACATTAGTCAAGTGGTTTGTTGTGATGACATCTATAGACCACATAGGCCAAAGTCCAAAGCTTTATGAATTTAGAGAGAGTTACAGTCTTCGGGGTACATTGTTTCACCATCTTCGAGAGATGACATTGCATTGTAGGTGGGGTACGTTGTTACATCGTCTTCCTTGTATGTTGTTGGACCATATTTGGGATGTGTTGTTACACCTTCTTTTGGAAACGTGGTTGCACCTTATCTGCAGTGTGTTGTTGCACGGTGTAGTAGACGGTGTATTGCTTAGCTGGGTGCTTCGCTATTCTGTAACGCAGACGACAATTTTGCAGTGCATGTTGTTACTCCACAAGGGCCTACTTTGCTACAAGGTGTAGGTGGCAGATGATTGTGTTCAACGACGACTGGGAGGTGATGGTCGACAATGTTCAACGGTTGCAGAAAAGGGAAAAATATTTCACTTGATTTTTTGTGCAAAATTGATGTTGAGCTTGAGCTTCTTCTCCAAGCTCCGATCTTTCTTTGTCTCCAGATCTAGGTCCATTCTCAAGACGGGGTAGAACTCTATTTATACAGTATTGGAGAGGTCTTTTTGCAAATAAGAAAGGATTTCAGACCACTCCATCAAACGACCGGAAAAGTTTACCTCGATTCGATGGACATTTGAGTGTTTATTGATGTCAGAAATGAGCGATCTTGGGCTCGTTGGATTTGTCTTACCGAGACGCTCAATTTTATTATAATATTGTCAGATTTGAAATTTGTTTGACCTTCCAAATATGTACTGGCAGTTTTCAAAAGTGGTTTAATGGCTTGTTCTATTATTGATTTGACTCAGATTGAACCAATTTAGATATCGTTGGGTCTGTCTCATCAAGTCAGCCAGTTTGATCATAAGTTTGTTAAAATTGAAGCTCTAGAATATTTTTAATTGAAGTTAAAATATTTCTTACTTAAAAAATTGCCTCAATATCCGTAATAAATCTCGAGATCAGTGCCAAAAAACTTATTGATGGCGTATCAAAATGTATTTATATCTCTCAAGTCTTGCCAAAGATCAAGATCATCATAGTTGACTATTGTGTTGTTGTCATAAAAAAATATAGCACCCCTCACTTAAAGCATAAATACACAATTTACTTAATTAATCAGCATGTTGTCGTATATTTCGTGCTCTTTGTGGGATTTTATATAGGATTGTACCTTCCATATCTTTACATAAGTAAGGATTGTGTATGTTCTAAGACTTGTGATCTTCAAAATGTTTTTTTATGAATAAAAATACATAAAATATATGACATATTTCTTTTGAGGCCTAATTATTTAATAGAATTATAAAGAATTATAAAGACTTACACTTTCTGAGATTTTTGCCATTTGAGAACTTTATTTTAAATATACATTGTAAGATTTTTTTTTCTTCTAATAAGCTTAGAGAGTGCCATCTATTTAAGGGCAAGTATAATTAATCACAAAATTACAATAAAAGAGTGATTAAAAACAAACAATAAAACAATAAAACATAATAATAAAAACAAATGTTCGCGTGGTTTATTTCAAGTTTGCATGTGCCCGCAACCTCACAAAGATCAAATAATCAAATAAAGTTTAGAATATATATGAAAAATGAAATTTTATTTAGTTTAGAAGAAAATTTTGGGGCAGGTTATTTAGTGCGGTGGCATTTTGAAAACACATCTGGTCTGTTTGAGTAAACTGTGTTTTGGCAGCTTATGCGTTTTCAAAACGTTGAAAAACAGCGTTTTCACACTGCACCTGACTAAGTGTGGTGCCAGTTTTCTGGATGTGATCTGACTTTTCCAAAAAAATAAAAATTTGTAATAGCCACCGTACTTAACTTATCGGCAAATTATTTTTAATCAGCTTATCAGCAGATTATTCAATAAGCTGCAGCTGTCACAAACAGACCCTAAGTTAATGCTATAAAGAGTTAGATTTCTTATTTCTTGAATAAAATCTATTTTAAAATTAAAATAAATAAAAATCTTTATGATAAAATGTTTCAATGTATATGTATTTATTTTAAAGTATTAAAAATATTTAAAAATATAATATTTCATATTTAATATTAAATAAATTATTATTATCTCTCTCCTAATTATTATTTTCTATTTATTATTTTTTCTTAACCAAAGTTGCGAAAATCGAATCAAAGGTCGAATTCATAATAAATTATAAGTGTATTTAAAAATTACAAGACATAAGATTTACATGTATCCCACTTAATTCATATGTATTTAAATAACTAACACCTAAAATTCTATTTTAACATATATCATTTTATCTGTACATGAAAACTTATATTTCACTTTTTAAAAATTAAAATAGTTATATAGATAATTTTGATGCTATAAATGTAAAATAAAAAGAGTGTAGGTGTTAGATATGTAAATAAATAAAATTATGTGGTATATATATATAAATTAAAATCCTTTGTAATAATGATTTTCTTAACGGTAGAAAAAAAAAAAAATTAAAGAATTTGGGTGTTAGATATGTAAAATCCATAAAATATGCCCTTGAAACGAACCGCCTTAGAACCGGAGCAGGTTTGCCGGCTCAGAAGTTGAACCGCAGGTTAAACCCGGCTCTGAGTGTTTCTATTCGGCAGGGTTTTTTTTTGGCTAACAGGAGCTAGGCCTACCATCCTTTCACGGTCGAACCGTCGAACCAGCCAGTTCAGTTCGATTTTCTAAACCATGATTATAACACTACCTAAAATTATTATGTTTTCCCTTCATTTATAATAAAAAAACCGGCTCAAACTCGTAGACTTAAAAGCTCGAGCCCAAGCTCAAACTTGATAAAAAAAAAATCAACCTCAATTTTAAATTGTAGGTGGCTCAAACTCAACCCGACTCGACCCATTTAGGGCTGTCAAAATGGCTTATTGTACTCTAACAACTTGTGTTTGGCATGTTCGCCAAGTCAACGAGCCAAACACGAACAAAGATTTGTTCGTTCGCATTTGGCTCGTTTTGGCTTCAAATACTGTTCATCAAATACACACACACACACACACACATATTTGATGAGTGGCATTTTTTAAAAAAATAATTGATTACAAACCTACAAATTCATCAAATACACACACACACACATATTTGATGAGTGACATTTTTTAAAAAAATAATTGATTACAAACCTACAAATGAAAGTATTAATTAAGAAAATAAAATAAAAATTATTAAATTAGGTTCAAATGATATTTTAATATAAATAATAATTTTTAAATCTCGCCTCTACCCTTAACATATTATGGCTACGTGATTAGGGGTGTCTAAACGGATCATTGTTCTTGAATACATCTCGTGTTTGACACGTTATGTAAACGAGCCAAATACAAACACATTTTTTGAGCTCGAAATATAAACGAGCAGCTGTCTACGCCCCAAGACCCATTTACACCTCTTAATAGTTAATGCCGACCAAACTTCCCATTTACTATTTTATTGCGAAGAAGAAGGCAGGCATCTTCCACCACCTATACCAAAATATCAAAAGCACCAATTGTTATATTATTTCCGTCTACGCCCCAAGACCCATTTAGGCCTCTTAATGCCGACCAAACTTCTCATTTACTATTTTATTGCGAAGAAGAAGGCAGGCATCTTCCACCACCTATACCAAAATATCAAAAGCACCAATTGTTATATTATTTCCGATTGGTTGCCCCTTCTCTTCCACACCACAAACTTCCAAACATGCAACGACGAAACAGAGAGACAAATTCGCAAGCGAATTTAACACAGAAGCACGCTTCTCTTCTTCCAGGAAGCTTCATTTCAAACTTGAATAAAATACAGTAAAGACATATCTCTCCCCTCTTTCCAGGAAACAGACCCCACCTATTTTCTCTATTTTCTTCAACGCTATCTTTCCTGATTCCCTCCGGCGTTGAATTCAGACTTCACTCTCCCTTGCCATCTGTCTTCCTCACCTTCACTCGAAGAAACCCAAAACTATTCTATATAACCCAACACCTTCTCTCCTCTCTCTCAACACGAAAAACTTACTCTTTCTTTCATCTTTCTGTTCCAAGGTGAAAACTTTTCAATGGAGAAGAGCCTCTTGTCATCAGAGCTTATCAGCTTCATCATCCTTGAAGCGATCATCTCTTTTTACTTCAGATTCGTTAAGCTCTCCAAGAGATTATTTTTCTCTTTCCGGTCTTCCAAGGCTATAAAAGGTCAGCTCAGAGCTGAAGAAGCGAGAGCAGAGGATGAGATGGTCATCATGAGGGAAGAAGTGGAGCTTGTCTTGAATAGGATGGGGATGAAAATGAATGGAAACGAGGATGCTGATCAGAAGCTTAAGGAGTTTTTGGGAATGGAGGAAGTTGAAGCCATGTTTGATGAGAAAGAGCCAAGCTTGGAGGAGGTGAAGGAGGCTTTTGCTGTGTTTGATGAGAACGGTGATGGGTTTGTTGATGCAGGGGAGCTTCAAAGAGTTCTATGGAAGCTTGGTTTGGAGAGAGTTGGATTGGATTCATGCGTGGTGATGATTGGGGAGCATGATGTGAATGGTGATGGGAAGATAGATTTTGGGGAGTTTGTTAAGTTTATGGAGAGCAGCTTCTGCAGATGATTATTTTTCTTGTAATTTTCAAAATTGTTTCTTTTGTTTTTGTTTCAAGTTGTTCATATAAATACACACGAGAATTTAGAATAGAAATTGTGTTCAGAGAAACGAGGAAGGAAATCCGGCTTTTAAGTAATTTTGTATTGATTTTTGAGTTGGGTATCGTAGAGTGATGTTATCTCTGAGTTTGCTTCTAATAAAGCGGTTTAAATTCTTCATAAATAAGTTTTAGATGATGATTGATTTCATTTGCATTAGTTTTTGCAGTCTGAAACATATAATCAGACGAGTAATAAGAGCAAGGAAATACTGAAGCTTAAAATTCAAGAGGAGAAAAACACACATACATACATACATATATATATATATATA
>NW_018164469.1:161520-173006 GCF_001263595.1 Phalaenopsis equestris | reverse complement strand
GACCTGCAATGATCCGAGATACATGACACAAATATTATATATATATATATATATATATATAAAGTATTAAAGTTGATGTTCGAACGTGTACTACATTGATTGGATATAAAGAGAAGAGTTACAAGATATTAGGTTCTAGCAAGCTCTCATTTTGCCTGAAAATAAAAAAATAGTATTAAAGTTCAATGTGATACCATCATTTGTTTATACTCACAAGTGTCAGTATACTCACAATTGGACAAATTAAAATAAGAACTACTCAGAAATTTTCCCAAAATTCTCTCAAGCACAATCGCCCGTTTACACCTTTCTATCCTCCATCTCCAAATTTTTGTCCCTCGACTCCTATCACCTGACTACAGTTGCCCGACTTCCTTCTATAACTTTGTAATCTTTAGTCAAACTATTTTTTTTCTTACAAAATTTAGTATATGAGATTATGAGTATATATGTTCTGATATTTGTGATTTTCAATGATAACAGAAGATATGGTTATTTTATAAATATGAAATTATAGTTTAAAAATAGATCAAAACAATCCAATATTAAAGTGTCACAAAGAAATTTTTTCATCTAATTTGAATCTCGATACAATTATATAAGAAATCTTCCAAATCTAAATTCAAGATCATATAGGGCCCTAGGTTCAACAACTTTGTAGTTAAACTGACGATCTCAACAAGAGGAACCAAATGATTTCAAAGTTGGGTCAATTCATGTTTAATCAAGCACAAATCAAGCAATTGAAGCATAGTTAAAGTTTTTAGATCTCTAATTGAATAGTCAAATGAACTCCAAATTTGATATATTTATAGTCAAATCAAGCATCTCGATGAGAGGAATCCAACGAGTCTAAGATCACTCAATTCTGAGGTTATTAAGATAGTCCAAACAAAAAAAAACTTATAAGTAGTCCCCTCTCTCCACTTAAGGGAAAAATCTGGAGAAGAGACGACAAGAAGAAGAGGAGTTCTGGAGCCCATTCTGAGAAAAGCCTCAATGACTTCGTAACGGTCAACCATCGTTGACTAATACATTTCAGTTGCCATCGAACATTGTCGTCCTTTACTACGTGCCACCAACGAAACTTATTTGCAAACAACGTAGTCCAAATACAACCATTGCGCCTACACTTGTATTTAAGACCCAGCAAGTAACCACTGGCCTCTATAGCTTTCAACCACAATTAATCATTGCCCGTCAGCCACAATCACCACCACCAATGAACACCGTCCACACCCACCCGCCATCGGCTATTGGCGATCCCTATTTGCAAATGTTTTAGTCTTAATATGAGCCATGTGCCTAACATATGTATTGAATATTTGATGATAACTACCAGCATCAGCAGCCACCAACAACAACATAGATCACCACTCGTCACCATTGTCGACCACCATCGTCAACCACCAACCACCGGCGACCCTTGTTTGCAAACACCGTAGTCCAAAGATGATCGTTGAAACTAATATTTGTATCAAAGATTCGACGATAACCATCAATATTCGTACTCGCCAATCACAATTGAATTAAGCCAATCAGTGGACATCGACCATTGCTAGCTGTCATTCTTTGTTGTCACTGACAACCCTTATTTGCAGACTTAGTTTGAAAACCATTGTTGTGTCTAACACTATTAGTAAAGAATCAATGAGTAAACATCAACCTTTGTAATCGCTAACTGCCATCGACCACCACCCTTCTTCCACCTTCGACAACTATTGGCCATCACCGCCTACCACGCCCACTACCAGCCATTGACTACTACTATTTGCAAATGTCATAGTTTGAAAACAACCATTGTGTCTAACACCTATATTGAAGTTCCAATGAATATCCACCAGCCCTCCGTACCACCTATCATCATTGACTACCACCGTCAACCATCATCAACCATTACCGACAGTCACCGCCTTTAGCCACTAACCACTGATCGCTGAAGACCACTACTTAACTTCAATGCTTTAGTTATATTCTCTTTTGAAACCTTAGTTTCATTCATCGTTGTTGCAATCATGTTACCCTTAATCGTGTTCATGATTTTCTGCTCAATCTTGTATGATCACTTCAGTTTAACATCATCTATCATCATAATCTTCTTTGAACTTCTTCATTGAAACCTTTATTTAAAGAACCTTTTTAAGGATCATACTTTATTTTCTAGACATATAATGAACTCTTAAGCTCACAAATTATCAAAACCTTAATTTTTTTTTTATTTCAACATCCTTTACAATGTATTTCTGCCTTACTTCCATGAAAAGTAATTTTTTTTCTAATATTTAAATGCATTTCAAAATTTTATCACCCATTTATTTAGAGATAGCCAATAGTCTTGTTAAATGGTCCAACATTTTTTGAAATCTTCATTTATAGGGCTTAAAAATCACCTCAAAGAGCTTGGAGGTGGTGTAGATTTTAACATGTTTTGTGTAAAAATAAGCAGCATAATGATGAGAACATATTTTCTCGTAGAGACTAAACACAACCCAAAATTGCTAATTAATAATATATGTATATTAGTTTTGGTATTAAGAAAACTTTATAAAATAGGATGAACCGTAAGAAAATTAAATAAAAAGAAAATTTTGAAGCTGGTTTTTGTTGCGAATGTAGAAACCGGTTCACTGCTCAAATTGACATTTTCTCATGTTTGACACCAAATTGGATTTTATACTCGAAATTAATTGTTAAATTAATTATTATTAATTTCTTCTATGATTTGCTGCAGAAGAGAAAAATAAATAATTAATGAGTTTCATTAATTATTTGATTAATTTCTTAATGTGTCTAATGACATGTTAGAATTAATAAATATGCATGCTAACTCCCTTTGTTATCTCTCTCGAGATTTGGTTTCCCAGACATCTCTCTTCGGCATTAGTAGCTTTCCAAGTTCTTCTTCTGGTGTGCTTCGATTTGGTAGAGAGAGAGAAGGCGAGGAGAGATAAGAGAGAGAAATTCTTTCTTGTGATCGTCGACGTGATCGATGGGTGATTCCTCGAAGTAATAAAATCCTCTGCAGCTCCGAAGACGTAAGCAATTTGCCGAACCACGCAAATCTGTGTTTCCGCTGTGTTTTTTCTTTTGTGATTTTTCTCGATACGGTTTTTCGCTTTAGTTTCATCGTTTTTCACAACAGTTTTGATGATTTTCTGTGTAAAATTTTATTAACAATAAGACTACAAAGGAGTGATGAAAGGCCAATGTATATCAAAAACATAACTTGTGCAAACGAAAAATCCTAAAGGACCTCACCGTCCAATTAAGCTCAGCATGTGCATTAGTGATTACAATCAAGTAATCCAAAAAGTGAAGCAAAAAAGGAGATAAGAAATAAATTTGGAGGAAATACCCTAAATCCAACATTGTAATCAATGAAGCATATACGGATTGTAGCCAAAACTTATACTGATGCTAATTAAGCCATAAGCCTATAATCCCACGGCCCCATCAACAATTCATTTAAATGTGTTTATCCAAGTTACATAATTAGTTATCCAAAATTGAAAATGTTTAATTAATGGAATAATCTCAAACAGAGTTCACGTCATATAAACATATGTCCATCACAGATTAAGAGATGTTGGTCTTTTAATTATAATCTAAATTTAAGAATCTCATTCATGATTATGAGAATTTACCAAATCAATTTAATTAATGGTTAATAAACCAAACTAAATTAAGCATAAGATAAAGTAGAAATCAAATTTAGGATGAATTATAAATAATAAAGAAGTGATTAGCAATCAAATTTTATATTAAGGTTGTCTTATGCCTATAAAAAGGCTTAATTCATAAATCATATACAATTTTTTAAATGCCATCAACACAAGAAATTTAAAAAGAAAAACAAAAATTGTAATTGAATCATCGCTTCCTATTTATTCGTAGTTGAGCCAACATATATCACTTTTTCAACTTTCTCCTCAAAATTTTTCTTTGCTCAAGATCGACAAAAAGAAAACTACCCCTTTAGAAACACAGAGTAGTCATCTTTAAAGGCCAAAATGGCACAAGCAAAACAAAGAAGTTTTCATAAACTAAATTTGATACCATAACATCCATGTGCTAGGGAGGTAGCATGAGGCACAGTTTGTTTAGTAATTACTACCATAATATAGTGCCTAGACATCATGTTGAGGCAAAATTAGTTCATCATTCATTTTTGATAGCTCTATATCCCATCGCATGGGTGTCTAGTGCTTCACGTATATAACCTTTAGATACTAAAACAATCACTACATGAAAAAGCATTATAACTGACACCAAAACCAATGACTCAGATTTTCGTCAATAATAATATCCTATTGGTTTTACAACAGCTTATGTGTTGAGTAATTTTCGATGGTATAATAACAATACGTACCATCGATTATGAATAGTAGATTATTTTTTAAAGGTTTTAATTATAACCAATGCAATGCACCGTTGATTATAAGCATATAATAACAAACGACCACATGCCGTTAGTTATTTATGAACCCACCATTTAGAAGGACGTTAACCGACGAGCTTTTTTAGTAACCAACAGTTAATGTCATCGGTATTAATGTTAATAATTGACGGATTTGAAGTCATTTATAAGCCTTTAGAAAGAATCCTTTATACTGTTGAAATTCGTTACACCCTCGAACTTGCCCTAATCCTCTAACCTCTCTCGGTCTCTCCCTCTCCCTCATGCCCTAACCCTCTCCTCCCCTCCCCTCTCCCGATGACCCCATCTCTGGTGACTCCATCTTCGGCGACTCACCCGCTCTGACGCTCAAAGGTTTGGTTGGATGCTCTTAATGAACATTGAAATGAGGATGTACCTTGAGCTCCTTAGATATCTCAAGTATAGTTTTCTAGGTGATAGTGATGGCTATTAGCAAATTTAATTTAGTAGGTTAAAGTGGAGGAGTATTTTGGGACTATTGTGTGATAGAAAAGTACTAGTTAGACTGAAAGAAATTTTAGAAGATGGTGGTAAGACCTGCAATGATCTATGACACAAAATGTTATCCTTTAAAAGAGAAGTATAAAAGCAAGTGTTGTCGAGATGAGAATGCTTAGGTGGGTGAGCGGCTTTACACTTAGAGATAAAATGTGAAGTGAATATGTGAAAGGGTTATTGTAGCTCCTGCGGTGGACAAAGTTAGAGAGAGTTGTCTTAGATGGTTTGATCACGTTAAATGTCGACCATCTGATGTTCCGGTTAGAAGAGTAGATGCTTTAGATTCGATTATGTTAAGAAAGGCAGAGGCATACCAAGAAAGACTTTGACATATTAAATAAAAAATGATCTTAATTTATTAGAATCAAATGAAGACCAAGAAAGACTTTGACATATTGAATAAAAAATGATCTTAGTTTATTACAGTCAAATGAAATTATGACACTCAATTTGACGCATTTGAGAAAAAATATTCATGTAGCCTATCACACTCAGTAGGATAAAGGCCTGTTATTGGTGGTGAGACCTATAAAGTCTGCGTAGAATGTTAACCTTTAAAAGAGAAGAATAAATTTAAGTTAAGTGATCTTGAGATGAGAATGCTAAGATAGAAGAGTGGTTTTACACTTAGAGACAAAATGTGAAATGTGTATAGCTGTAATAGGGTTGGTTTAGCTCTTATGTCGGACAAAATTAGAGAGACTCGTCTTAGATGGTTTGGTCACATTAAACATCAACCATGTGATGAACCGATTGTGAGAGTAGTTATTTTAGATTCAACTTATGTTAAGAAAGGCAGATGTAGACCACCTACAAAGACTTGGGCACATTGTATAAAAAATGTCTTAATTTATTAGAATTAAATGAAGATATAACACTCAATATGACATAATGGAGAAAAAGGATTCATATAGCTGAACCCACTTAGTGGGTTAAATGCTTATTGTTGTTGGTGGTGAGACCTGCAATGTTTTATGACACAAAATATTGGTCTTAAAAGAGAAGAATAAAATTAAGTGATGTTGAAATGAGAATGCTTAAGTAGAAGAGTGTCTTTAGAAAAAATACGAAATGCATATATTCGTGATAAGGTTGGCGTAGCATTTATGGCCGACAAAATTAGAAAGACTCATCTGATGAACCGACTAAGAGAGTAGTTATTTTATATTCAACATATGTTAAGAAAGGCAGATGTAGACCACCAACAAAGACTTGAGCATATTGTATAAAAGATGATCTTAATTTATTAGAATTGAATGAAAATATGAATCTCAATAGCATGTAATGGAGAAAAGGATTTATGTAGCCGACCCCACTTAGTGAGATAAATGCTTGTTGTTGTAATTGTTGTTCTAGAGAAGCAGAACCTTGTGAGATTTAGTAAATCCTATTAAAGTCACCAAACACTTTCTCCAGATTCACCAAAACTTACTTATTAACATAGCACTTATGAACTTACTTATTAACATAGCACTTATGTAAGATTTACACCAAAACTTACTTATTAACATAGCACTTATGTAAGATTTAAGCTAAATCATGTCAAATGTTCCAACAGGTTCATAAATCTTGTTTTTGCTTGGTTTTGCCTAAAATCCAGGATTTACCAAAAGTGGTAGGAAGCTACATTTATAGAATTTAGAGAGGTTGAAGCTTGTGGGATAAATTCGTTTCAGCAAACTAATAAGTTGATTTAGTGGATTTAACAAACGAACTAAAATAATCCCTCGTAAATTAATTTTGGATTGAACATTTTTAAATCGACCTCTGAGCTAATCAAAATCGGATCATTTAACATCAAATTGATGCTAGGTATGTCGAAGAGCATAAATACATTAAGACATTGTTTTCTACTTTTATGTATTTATTTTATGAATCTAACAATTTATACAACCTCTGGAGGGAGGCTATCGACTAGAAGAAGGGCAGGGTCTACGGGTTGGGGTCTCAGGAGCCGATCTATGCTGCCTGCCCGACCTCTAGCACATCTTGTGCATTCAATTCCACTTCACAGGGGGAGGAGATGCATCGCTGCGTTGCTGCTGAGGTTGTTGCCCAGGTAGCCACCTTGAGATCAGAGATGAGGGCCGAGATTAAAGTATTGTGTTTGGAACTGCAGAAACGGAAGAAGCGAATGCGAGATGAGGGTTGGGATTATGATGATGAGGAGATGACACAGATGATGAGGAGGATGAGTAGAGGTTATTTTTGTATTTGGTTGTGTACTGAATAATTATTATTAGCAAACATTAGTTTTATTGTGCCATTGTATATAATATAATATACATACATACACACACACACACATATATATATATATATAGTAGAGGTTTTTGACGGCTTACCGACGGTCTATCGATCAAGCAACAGTTTTTCGATGGTTTGTTGAGCAAGCAACGTCTGGGTAAAGTGCTGCACTTTCGCTACGGACTGAGCCGTCGCTAAATTCCCCAGTTAACCGATGGTTTGACTGTAATTTACCTACATAACTGTGACGCTTTTTCGACGGAACTACAACACTTTTCCTACGGACGTTTTCGGCGGTTATATAACTGACGGTCAAGCTACAGTTAAATATGACATGTTTTTTAATCTATAATGATGGTTATCATGCGTCGGTTAACCGTAGTTAAATTCGTCGGTAAATGAATTACCGACAAGTGTTTTTGCTACGTCAACTTTGTCGTAGCTAATCTGTCGGTAAATATATTTCCTACACGATATTTGTAATAAACTAAATTCCTGTAAAGCACTAAAATATGACGCCTAACTGCCAAAATATATATATGGTACATTTGCTAGTCAGTCATTGTCTCCACCGAATGCTAGTCATCATATTGTTTAACAAAACATAGCTCCAAACCATGCATCATCTTATATCCCTAAACTCACTTAAATTATAAGAAAGCAAAAAGTCACATATAAAAACTCACAATAGCTCCATCACATACTATAATATAACAAAATTTGATAGATAGAACCCACTCTTAAAGAGGAGAACCCTCTTCATCTTCTTCTCTACTTTGTAAGCATTTTAGTGAATTTCAAGTTCTAGCATATATAGAGGTTAATGCAAACTCATTTATCTTCTAATAGATGCCACTCAAATTGCTTTCCTTACTTTTGTTGAGTGAAGAGGTGGTATCCACTCAAAACCTTTATTAAGTTGCTTCAATTCTAATAATTATTTAGTAAAATGCTGCAATGTCATTTGATAGAGATGAGGATAAATAGAACAACTAACACAAGATTGATAAGAAAATAAAAATAAAATTTAGAAAATTATTTAGAGTCAAATAAGTTGACTTGTCAATACAAAGCGTTCCCATGAGTATATATACATATATCATATATAGACGTCAAGGATATTCCTAGATATATACAAGACTAAATGCAGAGCTATGTCACAATTATCCCACATTCACATATATGACAATATGCTTATAATTTTATATATATTATGCGTATTTGATCCATCATAATACATTAATAAATAAATAAATAATTGAACTTTAGCACTCTATTTGACCTTTAGAATTCTGAAACTAAGATATTAACTTATGTCTAAATAGTAATCTTTTTAACTTATTGAATTAATCACAAATTGTAAAAACTAATTAAACTTAAAAATAACTAAAGATTTCTCATGTTTTTTTTTAAAATGACTAAAAATAAACTAATATAATATAATATAATAGCAATAATAATAATAATAATAATTATTATTATTATTATTATTATTATTATTATAACAATAAATGTGAATCTAAATCATTTTTTAAGCGCTAAACTCCAAGGTTTTTAAAATAAATTAAAAATACTTTGTAAGAAGAACTGAGCTTGTAATTTCTAAATAAACAAGGATACGAAAGAGCATTATCCAGTGATCATATTCTCGAACAAGATGGCTCACAGTTTCCAAAAACTAAGCATTTATTAATTTTCTATAAAGAGACTACAAGCATTGGCATCTAACTTGTGCTCAACAGATGACAATATTGAAGAAAATGAGGACATATATGCAAACATAGGAAAAAAAAATGAATTAACATAATTTAAGAAAAATAATTAATCTAATCAATATCACCTAAAAATATATAAAAGAAAAAGTTGAGAACAGGGGCAGCAATATAAATTAGCAATCATTAAAATCATTATATTCTTCTTTGTTCATTCCTTCCCAAGCAAAAGTAGTTCAATAAAATCCATAAAATTAAGAAAAAAAGCCCCAAAAATATTATTTCCTAATGACATTAAAACAGACAAGCTAAGAATCTCAACCTTCTCCATGTAATTTATTCCCTAATTGGATCTTAACCACTTAACAAGCCTTAAATTCTTCCTTCCCCTCTCATCTTCTTTTCCTCAAGTGGCTCCTACTCCAAGAAAATCTATGAAAGTTGGTGAAGGAGTGATGGATCTTTCACTATATCCATGGCTTCCATCCCTTCTATTTACCTCAACTCCAGTAGAATGCCCAGCTGTATCTCCTGAACAAGATGATGAAACCATTGAGGAATTGTAGGGTAGAGCTCCAGATGATTGATGCATTGCAAACAAAATAGATGCTTGATGGGTATAAGACTTCATCTCATGATCGTTCAGCCTGAACATATCTGTCCTCTCTTGATCTCTGTGGCCTGCAAAAAGTTTTGCGTGAGCTTCTAAAACTTATGATTGCTTTCCATTAATTTAATGCCAAGCAAAGTTATGAACTTTTCTTATAGGTTTTATAAGAATAGATTCAGTCGTAGGCTAGAGCTTGCCTTACAGTTTTTCATGCCATTTTAAGCCAGTTTCACATGGATATCAATGGCGAAATATTAAAAATATTTATATATATGCCACGCTAGTCTATATTTGTTGAGAAAAAATGTTTAGATATATAGAAACGAGAAAAGACCACACAAGAGCAACAGAGGGGGTTCACATGTACTGTGTATTCAATGTTGCAGATGGAACAATATATGCACGTAATTTTATGTCAGAGTGGCAAGGCCAAGTCAGAGATATCAAAAAATTCACAACCAGAGTAGAACCAATAAGAAGAGACAAGAAAATTATGGCAGTATTAAAGTAATGGCAGATGGATACAGTACTGGTAGAAATAAAAGAGAAGATATGTTGCAAGAGAAGAAAGTTAACATACCAGAAATTATGCAATCAGAGGGCTTTTGCCTTAAGGAGGCCATTCCACCATTCGGTATGAGATGAGGAGGGCTTGAACCAACAATGGAAGAAGGAAAATGGAAGGGAGGAAGAGGTCTAGAAGATGCAGTGATTTCTTCAAGCCTTAAGTGCATGGCTTGGTTTAGTTTCCTCCTCCTGTGAGCAGAGGACTGCTCCCTGTACTTCCTGGCCATGATTACATGCCAGTGATTCTTAACTGCATTATCAGTTCTACCTGGAAAGACCCTTGCAATCATAGCCCATTTGTTGCCATAAAGTCTGTGAGCAGCCATGAGTTTCTCTTCTTCTTCTTCAGTGAAAGCACTTCTGTTAATCCTTGGATCCAGTTGATTGAACCATCTAAGCCGGCAGCTTTTTCCTGTATAGAAAACAAAAATAAAAACCTAAGTCACAAAACAAAATGAATTGATAACTAGTGTGATTTAATAAAAAAGAACCTGATCTTCCTTCAAGCTTCTCTGCTATGAGATTCCAGTTCTGTGGACCATACATGGAAACAAGTTCTTTAAGCTTGGAGTCCTCCGCTGGTCTCCAGTGACCTCTTGCAGTGAGCTTAGACTGCCCACTGCTGTCCGTTGTGTTCTCACCTCCTCCATCTCTGCTGATTTCCTCCTCTGCAACTGAAATGATGTGCTTTTCTCCGAACACTTCAGTTGTTTCAGAGCATGCAGGGAAGGGAAATGGTTTGTGTGTTGAGTGAGAGGTAGAAGGGTTAATGGAGAGGGAAATCATTTGTGAAAAAATGGATTTTGGGGAGGAAGGAGGGTGGGACATGACAAGCTGAGGTTGAGCTTGGTTGAATCTGTTTGCCATACCATGAGCAGTGCCACTGCAGTGATCCAGGGCCATGCCAAGAGGGAATGGAAAATGAGAAACGGAAGAAAAAGATGGGAGCGAAGGAGGAGAGTTTTACTCCTAATAAAAATAAAAATAAAAACCTAGGGTAGGGGAAGTCTTCTTATCTTTCACAAATCACTAGCCTGACTCTCGCCTAGCTCTTTCCATAACCTCCCATCCACCCCTATATACACGAGTCCAAATTCTTGTAACGTGTGGAGAAAATATTACATTTACTTAGCGTGAATCGTATTATATTGTGGGCTTGATGACATGGTGCTATTCACCTCATCATCTTCATATTCTTTAGTCTCTCAAATATGTCCAATAAAAAATGAAAATGAGAACTTTAATCAATATTATTGTGTTATACCTAATTTTTATCTAAGTTGGTCTAACTTAGCTCCCAAAAAGTTATGATCTCTATATCTAACTTAATCACTGTTAAAATTAAAGACATAATTAATGTTTTCTTAGTTAAAAATTAGATTAAAATATTAACAAAATGTTATAAGAAAATCAT
>NW_018164469.1:146470-160507 GCF_001263595.1 Phalaenopsis equestris | reverse complement strand
ATTGTTAAATATTTAAGTGTTGTGAATGAAAATATAAAAATTTACGAGTGAGATATGTAAATACATAAGAATTTTGTGCTATTATGCAGATGCTCTTATGAAAAATCATAATGTTTGCACATCTGGATAGTAGCTCGAATTCGGCCACACCGTTGTGCATTGGCATTTGGGTTATTCGGACCATTATGTGAACGTACATAGACCACACACAATGTTAATTTTCTACTCAAATACAGCACTTAGATGTCACCCACAATAAGAGTACACAACCAACTAGTTTTGTTGAATTCAAAAAAATCAACATTAACTAATAGACTACATCCATAAAGCACTCAAGCAACTAAATGTTAGCTCAAAATTTTAATTTTGATTTCTTTTCTTAATTCTCTTTCTTGCCACTAATAAACTCTTCGTAAAACATTAATATATCACAGTAAAATAATCAGTTATTTCATCAACAAAAGCCAGTCACAAAGAAGCCAATAAAGCTGAAAACTCATTCAAGCACACCAATGTTTCCTCACAGGGAATGTACTGCCCTGTGCTTCCATTTCCAGAAACCCAATATCATAAAGTGCCAGCCCTTTTAAAGATTTCCTTCAGCCTATCTTTTTTATTTTTACCCAAGGAGAAACTGTTCCCAGCTGTAGGAAAACAGTAGCAGATGTCCAAAATTGAGTGGGATGTGAACAGTATTAAGCAGGAATGTACTCTCCCTGCAGTCATATTATATGATAGCAGTTGCTTAACTTAACCTGCTTAGAACTTCTTGAACTCATCAATGGAGATCTCATTAATAGCAGCAGTAGAATAGCAGCAGTAGAAGAAGATTTATACCATAAGCCTGCAGCTTTCATAATATCTCTGGCTTATACTTGCTTGCATTAATCACCACACCCAGTCATTGGATCAGCTTCTTCTGCCCATTCCAAACTGGTATTTAATGTAGTACCATGTAAGTTAAGAGAATGCTTCTGTCCTAAAGTATTTGGCATTAAATTAATTTTACGTTATGTTATCATACTTTTAATTTTGAAATGTTTTATCTTTAAAAATGAATTTGTAACTATTAGATGAATTTATTATAAGATGATAGGGGCTGGAAGATGTTACTTCTTTTGTAATTTGGAAGTGGGGGCCACCAGGGTTATAGAGCTACTATTTAAAAAGAATTGTGTGGACCCATCTAAGTAAATTCAAGGAACATTACCAAAAGATTGATGTGAAGGGTTTTATTTTTGGGGACATTTACAATTTTACATAAATATCACTTAATTCTTATATATTTCCATATTTAAAGCCTAAACTTTACCTTTCTTGATTTATATCACCTAAATTTTTTAATTTCACATCAGAAGTAACAGTATTTAACTTTTAGAAAGTGAAATGCAACTTTTTCAGATAGTAAATAAGGTGGCATAGATATGTAAATACATAAGAAATGAGTGCTATGTATGTAAATCTACCTTATTTTTGTTTAAGGATTAGAGAGAAATATCTGAAGTTGCAAAAATATCAAATTCATACCTTATTTTTTTTTAGGGATTAGGGAGAAATATCTGAAGTTGCAAAAATATCAAATTCATGATGTTGTCTTAGGTGGTGGTGAAAGTACTGATTACCACAAATGCAACATGCAAGACTTAGAATTAAGGGAAGCTTTTCTTAAGCCAATATATCTCAAGACAACTTTCCAAATCTAGTTTACTCCCCTTCTAAGGAAGAAAACATCAAATTTTATGTAATCAAGAAATTGAAGAATTTTAATTACACATTTTCTTAAATTTTTTTAGCAGCTAGACTTGGCAAACTTTCTGCTGTCTGACATAGTTAATATGCAATAACTCATTAAAATTTCAACCGAATTTACTACTCCATGCATTGTTTTGCATCAAAGCAACAAAAACCAACATCAAATTCTGTGAAGAAAAAGCTAATTCATACCCAACAAGCCCTCAATTTTCATAAAATGTTATGTCTTATGAATTGAATGTGCGAATGACAACATGGATCACCAGATGTTATATGTTTAACAGTGAAGTATGATCCATATCGTTGTTGGCATATCCATCATCCGGATGTAATTTTTTCTCCTCTAACTTCAGGCAAATCGACAAGACTAACGTAAAGCTCTATACCGGAGACCACCAATAGCCAATAAATGCAGAGAAGTTGGACACAGCTCAATTTATTATGCATTATGAACCCAACTGCGCATGCTCAACTTTGTCCCACCATTTCCTGCTTATATATATTCTCAGTCAATCTACAGCTAAAACTGCTTCACGTACATTCTGGGACATTGATAAGTAACCAGGTCTGTGTGACCGTAGGACTTTGTTTATTATTATTATTATTTTATGATATTTATCTACTTGGAAGTTAGCTAGCATAGATTACTGGGAAGCAAGCTCCGCTTCTCTAGTCAAAGAAGATAGGACCTGAAACAATTGCAGGGGCCATGGATGGGCCTAGGGAGAGCAGAAGGACCAGACTCTTATTAAATTATCTTCATTGTTTGGTATGAAGCAGCACAGAAGTTTACCTTGAAGGTGAATGAGCTAAATGCACGTGGAGCCTATGGTTGGATAGACACCAGAGAGTTGCTTTTAAAATGAATATAATCAGGTCTTCTTCTTTGGGGAGAAGTTTGAGGGTCGTGCTTTGCCAGTTTCATTTCTCAGACAAATGAAGTACAAAATTATTACATCTGTGACCATAAAACTGGAAGGAAAAAAAAAAAAGTTTGCAAGAAAATGACTAAGCGATGCAAGTAAGAGTTTGTAGCGATCCAGTACATCAACCACGGGTAAGCCGAGTTGATGCAATAGTCTATTCCATAGTAAGGTCCACTTGATAAAAGACCAATTTTCTCAAATCATCTTCTGCTTCAACAGAGACCAAAAAACTTCTTGCCAGAGACTGAAGATAGCGGACCTAGATCAGCCGGCCAAATAACTCGATGGAGCCAAACACACTATGCTTTGTTGGTCGAATCAAAAAGCAACGAAAGTTTTTTTATGTTCAATTAATTATTACACTTTTCCTACGAGATCGATACGCGATACTCTATAACTATATTATTACTTGACATGTATACTTACATTGTGTGGCCGATTTACTTTGCCGTAAGTTTTGACACATAAAATTTTTGGTTTCGTTGCCGGGAAAAGTCGTTAATAATTATTTCTAGTGTTAGGAAAACTTAAGTTGAAATTTTAGGATTTAAGTTCGACACTTTTTTATTTCTTGTTTATATTTTTATTTCTTATTTCTGTTGTTGCATCTATTATTTTCTTTGCAGGTGGTGAAAATTTAAAAATAGACTAAAAAAATGAGAACAAGTAACAAAAACCAAAGAATTTTGTTGTTAATTTAATTTCTGATTTCTTTTGTTTTTTGTTTTTTTTGCATACTATGTGTAGCATTTGCATGTGAAATTGTTGACTGACTTTTGTGTGCCAGTGTGATTGTGTGTTGCTTATTTTAGATTTTTATTTATGCCCAGAGAAGTTGAGGCTGACCTTGTGCCTTTCAACCCTGAGATCGAGCGCACTCTTAGACGTTTTAGGAAATCACACTTGCTTCCTGAAACAGCTATTGATATGGTTGACCCTAACACACCCCACCTTAAAACCACTTATGGAGTAAGTCAATCCATTTGTGGAAGAGACCACATCAGCGTAAGGTACCCATCTGTAGTAGCCAATGCCTTTGAACTGCTACCTGCCATAATCCAGATGGTTCAAAACAACCAATTTGGGAGACTTCCTCTAAAGACCCCATTCTTTACTCAACCTGAACTATGTTCAATCTTCTGGTATAATAGCGTCCTCAATAATGTCTTTAAACTAAGGCTTTTTCATTTTTTTCTCGAGGGATAAGACTAACGTATGACTTAATTCCCTTGCCCCAGGATCATTCATGAAATGGAATGACTTGGCCCAAAAATTTTTACCCAAATGCTTTCCTCCATCCAGAACTGCAAAACATGGGAATAACATCGTTTTATTTAAAAAAAATTGATATAAAGTCTATTTATGAGGCTTGAGAGAGATTTAAGGACTTACTCAGGAGGTGTCCACATCATGTCTCACTCGATTAGCTAATTATTCAAACCTTTTATAATGGATTGGTGGGTACCCTGAGGTCCGTAATAGCTGTTGATCCAGAATGGTCATTAATGTTCAAACCTTTTGATGAAGCCTACCAATTGATAGAAGAGGTATCCACAAACAATTTAAAATGGCATTTGACAAAAAATAGTTAGAGTACACGAATTTGACATATTTGCCATCCTTGCAACCCAAGTAGCTGTCATTTCTAAGACACTGAAAAACCTGAGGATGGATTTGATGTAAGGATTTTCACCAACGATGGACTAATTCATGGACCAGTGGTAAATCCCAGCATTTCTATGTTAGAATCCATTAATTACATAGAAAATCATGGTCATAACCCCACTTCCAAGGCCTACAACCTAGGCCAAAGGAACCCTGCAAAGACAGTCTTAGAAAATGTCTCTTCTATCATCCTAATCGACCCAAGTAAGAGACTTCCAACATCAGTTCCTAAAAGACTACAATAGCCCAACAAGGATCTTGATAGTTTTACTATTTCCCTACGTCAAAAGAATAAGATTTAGTGGAAAGGCATATTGTGATATAGGAGTCAGTGTCAATCTCATGTATTTAAACATTTTTAAATAGCTTATAAGAGGAACAATTACACCTACTAGTATGTCACTCTAATTAACAAATCAACCTGTGGCTCATCATGTAGGAATAGTGGAAAGTTTGTCTGTTACTGTGGAGAGATTCACTTTTCTAGCTGATTTTATTCTCTTGAATTTAAAAGTTGATAAAGAGTTGCATGTGATTTTGGGGAGACCCATTTTAGCCACTAGTAGGGCCATCATTGATGTTGAAGAGGGGAAGGTAATTTTGAGAGAAAATGATCAAGCAATTACATTTGATGTTTTAAAATTTTAGACCTTTCCCAAACTCCTAAGAATGATCAAACCCAAGAAACTGAAACTGTGGCTAGGGTAGTTCAGTTCTAATTTGTTGAACCAGAGGAAGTGCATTTTAAAGAGTGGTGAATTTTTGGAAAATTTTACTTATGATAATTCTACTCTTTCAGTAGGAGAAACCCAACCACTTGACCCAGACTTGTTATGAAAACATCTTAGTCAGTCTTGTGAAATTACTGATGATTATTTGATTGAAAGTGAGAGATGGAACAAGATTGGTATTTGTGGAAATATTTTAAAAGAATAATAGCATTTGAGGAGACAAGAAAGGATCCAGAACTATTTGAATTTGAGATGACTGATTAAGTTCTATTAAGCTGACACTTTGATCCTAAAGACCCAATTTGAAGATGATGTTGAGACTTGTATGGTTGAGGACGTTAAACCAAGTTCTATCTTGGGTGGTAACCCAAGTGTTATCTTAGGATTTATATATATATTTTTTGAGTATCTTGTTTGTTCTTCATTATGCATGTTGTTGTTTGTGTTTTCTTTGTTGTCTTGATCTCTACATAGCAATAGATCCCTATCGGTGGGGTAGGAGAATTAAAATATAAAACTTGCTATAGGGGGCACGACGTACCTGCGCCATCCCTTAGGCACCCTTGTACCCAGTTCACTGCCTTGCGCCAGGATTTTGGCAACCTCGCGCTCTATCTGAGTAAAAATTGTGTCATAAACTTGAGAGCTAGAAAAACCAGCAGTAAGGATTCAACGCATCTGCGACCCAGAGAGTGAACCCGTGCTCTTATTGCTACACACTCACGCTTGTTCTCGATACAAAGGTGCACATGTGCTCGATACACAATGCACCCACACTGGACCTTTTAATCACCATATGATCCATATCAATCTAGGACATATGTGATAGATGATGATGAGAATGATGAGTAGTGGGTCATGACCATGCATTAGAGATTTGAGAGGGATAGAGTATTGTTATTTGATGTTGGAGTTCGTTCACAGAGTTGTGATGTGTGTTTTTTTTTGCTTATTATTAGGTTGTTCCACTCGTGATTGCATATACCATGACTTTGCTTCATTAGACATTATCTATTTTTCAGTTGGACATTTTTGCCCCCACTATTACCTACTTTCTATCTTAGTTTTACATACCTTGCAAGCATGTTATCTGATTCCCTACTTTTTTCTTCAAAGTGCTGGGACTGAACTCTTAGTTTGTTTTTGTATTATCTTCTGCTGAGATTATTTGATAAAAAATCATTAAATGGTAGGACAAGAACCAAGTTTGCGGGAAGGAATTCATGTTATTAGTTTCCCTTAAATAATTATGTTACTTACAAATGATTTCAACTGTTTGCAAAAATCTATGGGTCTCAATCCTTTATTAACAAGGGGAAAGATTGTTATTAAGGCATTGTGAAATTCACTAAAAATCTAAGATGGATGTGTATAATACTAGCTTTGTGCCTAAAGTGATTTCCTTTCTCCAAACATAGAAATCTCCTAGCATTCAAAGAGGTAAGACTATGAAACTTATTACCAATCCTTGGAAGTTTTTAAAATCTTACTAATTTCATTTAACAAAAGATGAACCTTAACTAAAGTGTAGATTGAGGGGTACGGAAACAACTGATTAAAGATGGAGTAGGAAGCCTAAACTCTAAAAAAGCAAAAGGAAGGAATAAATAATGAGTAGTTCAACCAGATATAGTAATTCTCTCAAGCCTAAAAAGAAAAAAAAAAGATGTACTCATAAAAAAGATAAAAGAGAAGAAAAAGAGCCTGGAGAAAAAGCTTGAGGTTAAGCATTATCATAGTCAAAAGTGGGTCTTCTAATCTTTGTCCAAGGTCAAATGTGACTTGTTCTTGGTACAATTTTTGGAACTTTATAAATTCATGAAGAATTAAGGGAGAATTCATGATTAAAATAAGAAGTAAGTGATTAAAACATTCTTGGAAAAGTAAGAGTGATTGCAGTCTCATCTATTTAACTAATTAAAAAATCTTAGGTTTGGGGAAATAGGAAAAAACTGATGGGTATAAGGTGTGATTATGCAAGGAAATCCTCACTAAGTCTTAGAAATCATGATACCTTAATAAATTTTTTTTATTTTTTATTCATATGCTAAGAGACTAATAAAATAAACGCAACCCATTTGTTTTAAATCTAAGTTAAGTCAAAAGGATTACTTGAGGACAGGTAATAGACAAATTTGAGGAATTAATATAAGATAAATATATTATATTTTAATGGCATATTTCTCCATATTTGTATATCTTTTCTACTAATATTATGCATGAAAAGGGTATTTTTGTCTTAGTTGTGCAAGAGACATGATGAACATAAAATTGGAGTGAAAAAATATAAAATGGCACAATACAGAGATTCTGGACCAGTGCATCCGTGTCGCACAAACGACATGCCTGGTCTAACCCCAGTGCACTCGCACCGTGTTCAGTACACCAGCGCCAGCGTCGGTGCTTCCCTCAATGCACCCACGCATTTTCTCTGCCCAACACATGAAACATCTGTGTTGTTGTCACGACACACCCGTGCCATGGACAATGCTCCCACACCGAAACCGTTGTTCTCCCACGCCCACCCAAAACTTATTTAGTAAGAATTTTCTTATTATTTTCGAGCCTTGTCTATATATTTGCTCTTGATGATGGATGTAGAGGAACTTAGGTGGCTGGAAGCTGTAAGAGAGGTGAGGTTTTGATTAGAGAGAGTTCTCTCCTTAGGTTTCTCACCTTCCTTTGGATTGAAATCTAAAGGGGTGATTTCTTCCTTTGAGTCCTTGAGAGTTTTTGAGAGATTTGTATATGAGAGGGAGAGGTGCTACTCGTGTGAAGAAGACATGCCTTTATTGTAAGTTTTATTTTTGTTTCTTTTTCGCAATAAATATCTACATGGATTTTATGTTTGTGATTTTCTTGAGCATGCATGGCTAACTCTTTTTCATGTCTCTATGATGTAGGGGTAGTGGTTTTTATCGTGGTTTTCCAAGTTTTTTTCTCGTAATGGTTTATTGTTTTTTTCATGGCTATTGTTGTTGGTTACCCTAAGAACTTAATTTACTCCTAGTTTGGGCAACTGGGATGTTAAAATATTTCCTGAAGCTACGACTTCTAACCAATTCATAATGGAAACAAAGGGTTAACCACAAAATTTTGAGAGAATAGACAAATTCCAACATAATTCTGCAAACATTTGAGGAAATCAAAATAGTTATGTGGAATTTAATGGGGATTGAGGAAACCTCAACTTCATGAATTCTAGGCCACTTTTGTCTTTGACATAAGCATAAGGAGTAACATATCCCTGATTGACAACAATCACATAAGAAAATATTTAGAAAAGTCATCACCATGATTTCCAAATCATAGAGGCACAAGCCTCATCCATCTTGAAGGAACTCTTGAAATTTTTTTCTGCTTCCTCTGTTTCTCTATCTGAGATCTATTTTATTTTTGTTAGGATTAGGATTTAATATCTTCTTTGTGAAATCTCCAAGTTAGGTTCACGGACTTCGTAAACTAAAATTTTTTTTGATGAATTAATTATTACAATTTTTTTGTGAGATCAATATGTGGTATGCTCTAACTGCATGATTAATTGACACGTAAGTTTTGGCACGCCAAGCATCAATTACCCCATATTAGAGGTCAATACATTTAAACTTAGACCTATCATTATCGAAATGGTGCAGCAAAACTAGTTTGGAATGGGGGGATCAGTTAAAGACACAAATGTGTACTTAGCCAACTTCCTAGAATTTTGCACCATGTTCAGGAATAACAGTGTTCTCAGTGATGTCGTTAGACTCAGGCTTATCTTGTTCTCCCTGAGAGATAGAGCTAAGGTGTGATTGAACTGTTTAGCCCCATAATCCATCGCTACTTGGAATGACTTAGGTCAAAAGTTCCTAACCAAGTATTTACCTTCATCTAAGACCACCAAATTTAGAAATGAGATCACGTCTTTCTCACAAATAAAGGGAGAGACCATTTATGAAGCCTAAGAGTGATTTAAAGAGTTGTTAAGGAAGTTTCATCATCATGCCTTATCCAACTGGCTTATCGTTCAAATTTTCTATAATGGACTTGTAAACTCCCTTAGGTCCCTTATAGGTGCTTCTATAAGAGGATCACTAAACTCTAAACTATTTGAGGAGGTTTAAGACTTGATTGAAGAAATGCCAGCTAATAGTTTCTGATGGCTATCCAAGAGGGTGACCTTAATAACGTAGCTAGTGTGCATGAATTTGATATGTTGTATATCCTAACAACCCAAGAAGTTTCTATATCTAAGAAATTAGATAACCTAACTATAAATGCAATTTAGGGGCCACCCCAGATTGAAGAGTTGAGTGATGAGGCTTTAGATGATCCTACAACCCAGTCTTAAAAGCCTTCAAAGCCTTAGGAAACCAAAAATAATCCGAAAAACCCTTATTCAAACATCTATAACCTTGGATGGAAACAACAACCCAACATTCAATAAAACAGTAACAACTAGTTCAATCTGCGTGGGTGGAGGGAGAAAGCAACCAAGTTTCTCAAGAACAAAGACCAAACCAACCCCCGTGATTTAAATAGAACAAAAAACTAGCCATTTTAGAAGAATTAGTGAGAAAGCTACATTTGATAACTCAAACTCTTAGGCTATCAATTAAGAACATTGATGAAAAATTGGGATAATTAGTGAACATTTCAATCATAAGAACCTAAGAGCACTCCCAAGTAATACTAAAGTGAACCACAAGGAGAAAGGGAAGGAGCAGGTGTAGGATGTTCAATTGATAAGCGTTAAGGAGTTAGATAAAACTCCAAAAGTAGTGAGAGCCCTAATAGATGTGAAGTTAGACTTATAAATGAAAGAAGAAAGACCTACAAAGAAAATAGAAAAGCTTATCTCACCTAAAAAAAGAGAACCTGAGAGACTTTCACCCTCATTCCCTTAGAGATTGTAAAACAAAAGTTAAATCAATGATTTACAAAGTTTCTAAAAGTTTTTAAAAATTTAACCATAAATATGTCATTTTTAGAGGCTCTGGAACAAATGCATAGTATGCTAAGTTCATAAAAGATGTGCTGACTAGAAAAAGGAAGTTAGGGAATAGAGAGATAGAGGCCCTAACAAGGAATGTAGTGCAAGTTGCAAAAGAAGTTTCCTTAAAAAATGAATGACCTAGGTACTTTTACCATCCCAAGTGTCATAGGAGAGAAATTAGTTGGGAGGGCCCTTTGTGATTTAGGAGTAATCATTAACTTGATTCCATAGTCATTGTTCAAGAGAATTGAGCTAGGAGAGGCTATACTCACCACCCTGGCCCTATATTTAGTTGATAGATCCATAGAATTTTCCATGGGTATCATTGAGGATGTGTTGGTTAAAGTAGTTAGTGTCATATTTCCTACCAATCTTATAGTCTTGGGCATGAAGGAGGACAAGGAAATATCTCTGATTTTAGGAAGACCCTTCTTAGCCATTGATAGGGCAATGATCGATGTTTAATAAGGAAAATGGACCATGAGGGCGAATGATGAGAAGAAAACTTTTGATATCATGAAGTCTACGAAATTTTTCCAAGATCCAAATGATCATTGCTTTAAGATTAATTTAATAGATGACGTGGTAACTAGCCATTTTTTTAAAATTATGGAAGTTGACCAAGTAGATCAAGAGGTGTTTGAGGATGTTAGTGAGAAACCTAGTGATGAATCCAATCTGCTTATAGAAGGCAGCCCTAAGAGGTTTAGGGAGACGTTTGAACCCTTAAAAATGTCCTACACACCAAGCCCCTAACACCCTCCATAGAGGTAGCCCCTGACTTAGAACTAAAAACCTTGCCCACTAACCTTAAACATGCCTACTTAGGAGAGCCTTTAACCTTACCTATCATCATTTCAGCTGATTTGAGTGTTGAGTAAGAGGACAAGCACAAGAGAGGGCATAGAGCCTTTAAGAGGTAGTTTGGGTGGACCATACCAGACTTCAAAGGAATAAGAACATCTCTGAGCATGTAGAGAATTCTAATTGAATAGGGACATGTACCTAAGACCAAATCCCGAAGGAGGTTGAACCCCATTTTTAAAGAGGTGGTGAAAAAGGAAATTTTGAAGTGGCTTAATACATGCATTATCTATCTCATCTCAAATAGTGTGTGGGTTAGTACAATCCATTGTGTACCCAAGAAATGGTGGATAGCAGTTGTTCAGAATGAGAAGAATGAGTTGATGCCCACAAGGACAGTCATGGGATGAAGGATTTGCATCTACTATAGACAGTTGAATGCCGCAACTAGGAAAGATCATTTTCCTCTGCCATTTTTAGAAGGTATGTTGAGTAGATTAACAGAGCACATTTTCTTCTACTTCTTTTATGGTTATTCAAGTTACAAACAGATCTCATAGCCTCTGATGACCAGGACAAGATCACATTTAAGAGCTCTAATAGAACCTTTGCCTTTCTTAGGATGTCATTTTGACAATCTAATGTTCCAAACACTTTCCAGTGCTACATGATGTCCATCTTTTATGGCATGATAGTGACCGACATTAGAGTTTTTATGGATGATTTTTCTGTGCTTGGGACTTCATTTGATTCCTACATAAGCAATCTTACAAAAGTTTTGCAAAGGTGTGAGGAAAAAAATTCAATGTTAAATTGGAAAAAAAAAATGTCAATTCAATGTGATTGAGGGGATAGTCCTAGAACACAAGATTTTTAAGAGAGGGATGGAAGTTGATCCAGCCAAGATTGAGGTCACTACAAAGCTCCCAGAACCAACAAAAATGAAAGTATTTGGGAGTTTTCTAGGGCATTTTTTATTCTATAGATGTTACATTCAAAACTTAACTAAAATCATAAAACCCTTATGTCATCTATCAGAGAAGGATGTGACCTTTCATTTTAATGAGGCTGACGTAGCTTCTTTTAATATGTTTAAGGCCATGTGAGTAACATCACCTGATTGAGATTTTCATATTGAGCTTATGAATGATGTCAGTGAATACGAAGTAGGAGCAGTTCTAGCACAAAGGCGGGACAAGATATTCCAAGCCATTTACTATGCTAGTAGGACCCTTAATGAAGCATAAATGAATTACACCACCACTGAGAAGGACACCTAGCCATAGTATTTGCTATTGACAAATTTAGATCCTACCTTATAGGGACCTGTATTATTGTTCACACCGACCATGCCACTATCAGATATTTGGTAGCCAAAAAGGATTCCAAACCTTGCTTGACTTGATAGGTCCTTTTTAGGCAAGAGTTTGATGTTTAAGTCATCGATAAGAGAGGTACAAAGAATCAGGTAGCTCATTATTTAACTCAACTTGAAAAGGAAAAATCTAATGAGTGTCTCATTGACATAAATGAGACTTTTTTTGACAAGCAACTCCTCACCATTTCTAAGGAGATCACCCTTGGCACACTAACATTGTGAATTTTATTGTTAGCGGGATCGTTCCCTACGGTCTAACCTACCATTAGAAGAAGAAATTCTCCTCTGACACTAGATTATACTATTGGGATGAGTCTCATCTGTTTAAGAGATTTAAGGACTAGATTCTTAAGAGATGTGTGTCATTGGAAGAGATATTAGGGTCTGTCATGATTCTTAATCTTGAGAATATTTCAGTAAATTTAAAACTTCTATCAAAATTGTATAATCTAGATTTTATTTGCCCGCCCTCTTTGAGAATGTGAATGAATATGTAAATTGAAATGTCCCTTAACGTTGTCCCTTAATGCCCGCCACTGGGTAATGATAGATGTCAGAGGGTAAGAAATATTTCTAAAAAAAATGAAATGTACCTTAACGTTGTCATGGAAGTTGATTTTTTTTTGTTTGGAGAATAATTTTTATGATACCTTTTTCACCCACTATAGGAACTGTTATATTGGTAGCAGTAGACTATGTCTCAAAATGAATTGAACCAGCGGATTTGCTGGAGTTTCGGTTGATTTGTGATATACTTAAAATATATAGTATTTTTAGATACATTTTTATACCTATTTTTGAGATATTGTGCCTTAATGGAAGGTATTTTGTGTTTTTCTTGCAGATACAAGTAAAAATAGAAAAAAATGCTTAAAAGAGTGAAAAGGGATTAAATTTGGAGCAAAAATGTGAAGAATTGTGCAAAAGAGTTTTGGCGCCTAAGCGCCAGATCCGACGCTTAAGTGCCGATTAAACATAGAAAGTCGCGCCTAAGCGCCGAGACCCCGCGCTAAGCGTCAGTGGCAGTTACTAGACGAGTAAAATCGATTTTCACAAATTTTGAAGAGGTTTTTGAGGCACCCATTAGCTTAATAGGTGGTTGTAACCATCTTGAATGAAAATTATCATGAAAGGATGCGTCTATTGGGAAAATACATCGAATCAAGACACAGTTTGAAGAGATCCCAAGGCACCTCTTGGAAAAATATAAAAGAAAGAAGAGAGGACTTAGAAAAGAGTCCTGAAAATATTGGCAAGTTTTGAAAGTTTTTCTCTGAGGAGTTAGTTCGGAGAGATTTTCAGAAACCACTTTTTATTTACTTTATCATTTTTGTTATTTTGTTTTGAGTGATTGTAAACGAGAAAAGATTCAAAGGAACTTCAAGAGTTTGGTGGAGGACTTGAGATAAGTTTTTATCTTTTTAGACTACTTTTGGTTTTAATCGAGACTTGTTGTTGGTTTAACAATGATTTCTTCTTTTAAACTAAAGTGTTGATTTATTTTTTTCATGGATTCTGAGTAGTTTTCTTTATCTTTCTTCTTAAAATGATAAGTAATTAAGTTTTGGATAGAAGTTGTGGAGAGTATTGATCTTTAATGTTGGAAGATGCTGTGATGATTTAAATCCATGCACTTCATTTACTTCTTGATTTGACCAATCCAGATGTTAAAATTTATTGTGAGAACATGTAAGAACTGGGTTGGTATTGTCTCAGTCAACAATTGGAAAGAATCACATGAGGTTGTATGAATGAGAATGTAGTTCATATGATTGAGTGCAAATAAATAGGAAAATATTTATT
>NW_018164469.1:142481-146146 GCF_001263595.1 Phalaenopsis equestris | reverse complement strand
AAATTTTAAATTCCTGCAAAAATCATTTTTAGTTTAAGTAATTATCTTTTAAAAATAGAAAAACTTTCTAAAAAGTGCATATTGCATAATCTTTCATGTGGGTTCGATATTCATGTCTTAATCAAAAAGTCCTATATTACTTGATAACGATGCGTATACTTGCATAATATCCCAATATAAATATATATAAATTAAAAAAATTAAATTTTTATTTTTCTTCAGGATCAAGTTTTTGGTTTTGTTGCAAAATAAGAAAATATAAGTGAAAAATACCATCAGAACTATTATTATACTGTGCATAAGCATTAAGTTTTGAGATCAATTTGTAGCTAAATTTTTTGCCAATAATTAGCGGCTAAAAAATTCAAATGTAAAATCAAATGTTATTATGTAGTAACCTATCCAGCTGCAAATTATGTGCAATAAAACGACTAAACTTCTCAAACACAAAATTTAACGTAAATTTTGTGGCTAATAATCAGACACAAATCAAACATAAAAAATTAGCATCAAGTATTTTTGGATGAAAAAAGTTTGAGATGAAGATGTTTGCAACGAAACTTTTTCATCTAATAATTAGCTAGTAATCATGTTTTCTGACAAAAAATCGTAAGATTACTAGCTGATTTTTCAACAGTAATTTTGTGTATTTCGGTAGTATAATGATATCCTCTTGTTTATAAATAAAAGTTTTCTCTACAACATCTCAGAAATTTAAAAGCAACATGGACTCCTCAAATAGTTTTCTTCCTATAACTACATGTCACATTATCCCATTATATGAGAGGCCTTTCTAAGAAATCATTAGTTCTATAACACTCATCACTAAACATAAGGGGTATTTAAAATGAAGCCAAATGGACTTTCAACTGTTAAGATATTGAGCTGTTGACCTCACTTTTGGTTGAGGTCTAGAAATTTCTTTAGTAGCCTAGGTCTAGCCATAGGACTTTCCTATTGACTAGTCTTAGAAAACTAGAAAAGGTACCCTCACCATTAGAAACTCAAAAATTCTTCTCTTTACTCAATTTGAAGTTCCACATATTGGTCTTAACCTCTAGCACTTAGTAGGTAAGATCATTATGAGGGAACTCAAGGAGAGTTCCTATAAGGCTACTTGACCTTAGGATTGACCCTGAATGTTGATTTGGAGCTAAGCTACACCATATGTATTAGTTGAACTCCAAATATGTAATATCTTATGTGTTTTTTATCTAACTCAATGAGGTAAATCTCTTCATTCACTTTTGTTAAAGTCCCAAATTAGAAGTTAAATGCATTTTAGCCTAAAAAACTAGTGATTGGCCAATATCAATAGGCTTAAATTTCAGAGTGAAATAAATTTCTAAATATGTTAATTATCTCAACTTTAATTAATCTTTATTCACATTGACAAAAAAATAAGTTATCGGCAAAAACTAATAAAAATTTTGATATATCTAGTGGCACTATACAAAGGTCCACTTCTCCTACACCTTAGGTCACTCTCTAGAGCTCCTTGCTATCAAAGTGACATAACAAGCCTTTATCCTTTCCTTGGACATAAGTCATGATGATGGAAGATAATCTCCATTGATAGAGATGATGGCCTTAAAAAGCAATGAGATTAGTTACAATATAAAGATAGATGGATGTGGGAATAAGAACAAACAAGCCTTCTCCTTCCTATCAACCACCACCAAATGCCTTAATGTTCACTTGGAAAAGAGTACAAGGACACTTTTTTGGCCCCAAATATTTAGCTCAACCATATAGACTAATCGTTGGGGGTACTTCACCCCATCTAAAGAAAATTTACAAGCAAGATTAGCATCCTCATCTCTGTCCATATATAGCATGCTTTTTGGTTTACATCACATCTACTAAAGATGATTCAATACCATGCCATCATACCCTCATAAACTCCAATCCCCAAATCTTTACAAATATTTATCAACCATCCATTTTAGTCAATCATAAAGAATGGAAAACAGATTGATGTGACCTCATTTACAGCAATTTGAGATGCAATGAGACGTGCAATAAGAGAAAACTGCTATTATTCAGCATTCTGAAAACAGCTGGGTTTTGACCCCACTACTAAATAAGTACACCATGCAATTTGAGAAATTAGAAATAGGTACATGCATGATAACATTAGTTAATATGATGCAGCTAGTTCTTATATAAATATATGTGATAAATATACAAATCTATGGTGTAGGTTTGTTAACTAAACTAAGTAACCGGTCACATCAATTGCCTGATGTCAGGAGTTTGTTTGTTAATAAATTGGTTTCCTAAAGATAGAATCTAGGCAAAAGCGGGCTACCAGCAATCTTTGGGGTCATCAACATTAATTACATTGGTTCTTAATTTTAAACTTTTGTGAGCATAGATTGAGAGTAACATAATCTTAAGAATGTTAGGTTGGTCAGACTAGAACTATAGCTTTGCTTCTAAATAAGTACAAGGATGCTAATTCAATGATTTTTTTTTCTTGTTTCCTTTTTAGGTTGGTAGTAGAAGTTTTCAATTAAAAAAACAAAGGGCATCCTTTATTGAAAAAAAGAGAAATTCTTACTGATTTGGAGAGGATTATTAATGACAAGTGATTGAGATTGATGGGAATTGTTTAATTAGATTTGTTTAAAAAAGTTATTAATGGTGTGTGTTTGTGTTTGTGTTTGTGTGTGTGTGTGTAGAGTTCTCAATGTCTGATTCAAGTCGAGCTGGGATCGGCTCAAATAGAATTGGGTTGTTTGAAACTTGCCGTGGCTCGTTATATTTGATTTCAAATCGAGTTGGCCCGAAATTGAATCGAGCTTGAGCCATCTCAAATCAAAATGAGCTGGCTCAATTTGAGTAATTTGGATAAGTTTCAATTTGGAATCAGCTAGAACCAACTCAAAATTGAAACAAATTGACTCAAATTGAGTTATTTGGATCTATTTCAAGTCGAAATTGACTCTTGACTCGCTATATTTAATTTTATTTAGCATTATATATATAATTTTCATTAATAAAAATTACTGCAAGCCGATCTCCAGTCATTTTGAGCCGATCTATGTTTGCCTCGAAATCAGCTTGAAAAAAATTAACCGAACCAAAGATTTGGCTAATAGCTCGGCTCGTTTATTTCGATCCGTTCTCTAACCAAGCCAAGTAAAAACAAATCAGATATGAACTCAAAATGAAATAAAATTCCACATACACAAACCACTGTCACCACCTAATAGAAGCATGCAGCACGCACTCTGAGAAGCATATGGGATTCAAAAAACCACACAGCAGAAAAGAAGAATCCAGCAGGTAATATACTATTATCCATCTTCTTCATTAGAAAACTGAGAAATCCTCACACAAAAAGACTGCAGAAAAATCTTAATTCAAAATAGAATATGTTAGTTTGCAAATTGGTCCTCCATATTAAGAAAAGCATGTAGCACAGGATTGATTTGAAGCTCCTCCTTTGGATTTATATACAAATGTTAGGTTCATATTCTCCATCAGATTTGGAGATGCTTCCCCCAAAATTTCATGCTAACAATAGAGGACAAGCAGCAGCTGTAAAAGTGTTTAAAAACTTGGCCATTTTTCATACATACCATCCAAGTTCTATGTATTTACGTTTTTATCACCTAAACATTGCATTGTTACATTTATATCATCCTCCAAATCCTTCA
>NW_018164469.1:134924-142381 GCF_001263595.1 Phalaenopsis equestris | reverse complement strand
AGGGTCTGTCGCAAATGAGGATAGACCACCTGTATGAACAGTGGAGGAATGGGTTTGACAGACACTTGTGTGGCTGTCGAATTGAAAACAATCATAGTGGTACTCATCTTTATATTGAACATTTTCCTTAATTTTGCCTTTAATATTAAGAACACTATTGAATATATTATTGAAGAATTTTTTTTAATATGCATCACATTAAGATTTTGTATAATCTAATTGGTCCTCCAATACTCCATATCCTAGAAAATACTCTACTTTATCCAAGTATGAGTAACACCAAAATCAGGAAGACGATGTAAAGATAGTTTTGGAGAAGCAATAATCATTAGAATTACACTAATTATGTACCACAATTCATCTTTTGTTATCCTTTATGGATGTCTTGATTTCTCAACTTTATTTTTTAAAAAAAGTGTTTTTATTCCTTTTAAATGGATGTCAGCATGTAGAAATATTCGATGACAGTCGAACTATGAAATTTTCTTCCATATTTTAAAATAAATGCATTGGATAAATCCCTACATTATGGGCAAGCAAATTTTCCCTCATTTCATCATCCTGAGAACATTCCATATGTAGGAAAATCATTTATATTTCAAATGAGGGCAGCTTTCATTTACTTTTTTTTATTTTGATCAATATTGTAAGTGACAACGCATGTTTCTCACAATAATTTAAGCTTGTTTATCAAAGATTGAAAGAGTAGATCAATCTTTCCCTTCAGAATCTACGGAACTATGTATAATCAATGAGAGAAACATGAAAAGAGTAGCCATGCATATTTATGGTAGTAAATTATAAGGTATAGCTATCACTGGTTAGCATTAGTAAGCGAGGTAGCCTGATTGTATGGTCTGAAACTATTGTCCATGAGCAAAGTATAACATTGTGAGAATCTACTGTAAATTCAAGGTACTTATGATCAAAATATTTACATGATTTCTCTCTACCAAATGAATCAATGAATTATCTTCACATATTCTATTTTGATGTCATCTCATATGCAAAGCAATACACATAGAGGTGAATAGTCTTTGAAGACATAGAATGAGTGGAAAGTAAAAAAATTTATTTATTTTCTGTTTCTTACTCTTCCAACTATGTGGTTTGAATCTTTCAATACCACAAAACTTTTATTGTGTCTCTATTGTATCAACTTGATAATATAATATGAAACAATTAATAAAATATCTTCTCTAATGTAAAATTTAACTTTGAAGCCAATTTTTTTGTTCTCTATAGGTCTTCTAGTACTAAATTTTTTTGAGGTTTGTCTCCTTTAATAACCATACAATTGGTTAACATATTCTCTAATCATATTATACTCTGATTTAATTTTGAACATCATTAGTGCCACTATTAAGTTAGAGTGTGTTGTACAATCTTCCCACAATGATCGTTGTGTAGCATTCAATAATTCATAAAATCTTTTAGCTCCACTATTTGGTGGCTCATTCTCAATCACTTGCTTTATAAAGTAAGAACCAATTGCATCAAATATCTTTTCTTCAAATCTGGCAGGATCATATTCTCCTAGAGAGTTAGAGCTTAATAAAGCACTAACATAATTGTATTCAAAATATGTTTCATACTCTTCATGCTCAATCTAGTACCAATAATTATGTAGAAATCCTCTATGATACAAATCCAAATTAATTCTATCTTGTCTTAGGAAGGTTTGACTCTTGTGCCTTGAACAGGGACATCGAAACTTGACTTCTAAAAGGTAATTAAGTAGGAAGTTGTGATGCCACTAAACTGAAACTTTCAACACTATTTAAGAACTCATTAATGACTCTTTCCCTTTTTAGATGCAATCTATTGTACATTCATTATCTTAAATTTTAGATCTACATTGAATCCCTATAAATTTAAGAACAAAGACATCAAACAAATCAATTAAATTTATATTTTCATAGAAATGTGCATATATAATTGACATGGGGTGTAATTTTCTGCATTAAGTATTATGTCTTCTTCATTATTTATCATGATTTTATACTTGTGAAAGGTTTTTGTGATATTTTATAGGTTACAAGGGTTTAAAGCACTTCACAATGCCAAAACACAAGGTAGAGTGAAAGCTACTCTAACATAACTATGCCAGTGTGGGCATAATTGCATTGAACTTGTTGTGAGTCGGATGTAATTATGCTAGACTTTAGCATCATTGCGTCAACATAAGGCATAACTACACCAAGCATAAGCATAAACCATATGTGGCCCAACCAAGTTTAAGTTGGCAAGGTTTTACAAAGTAAATTTAGCAAGAGCTATAAACTGATCTATAGGGATGCACCCTAGAAGAGGTGTGCAGACTTGGAGAGGCCTCTTGCAGCAAAAAAGGATTTTACTTCAAACCCTAAGGGTTCTCTTGTTCTTCCTTTGGGTAGGAAGCTTCTAGGGTGATTTTTGGCTTTGACTTTTGAGAGTTTTTTGTGTGAAAGAGAGATCAAATGCTATTGTGTGAAAATTATTTTGGAAAGATTTTCATTGTACGGTGAGGATTTAGTGTGTTATACAGTGGAATTATCTTAGTAGTAAGCTTGTACTTTCCTGCACTTATTTCTTCAACGTTTGCTATAAAGTTCAACATACTTTTTTTTACCTCATGTTTTATACTTAATCTGATTTCATGCTCCTGTGATATAATTAATGGTAGCTTTTCTCGAGTTTTCTCTCATTAAATGTTTTGTAATTTTTAACTATGCATGTTGATATGTTAACTTTTTTATCGTCTTTTACTCTTAACTTGATCAATTAAAATATTAATTTTATTTGTAATATATTACTTCTAATCATAATTTAGTGGAAAAAATAGGTCAATGCTCGATAGTCTAGTAAAAGAAGCTTATTTTCATCAGAAATCTGCAACATATATAGCAAGTCCGAGAAATTTTGGGAAATATTGTATGGTTAAGTTCCTCTTAACAGTAATATAGTTTCCAAATCTTTTTATTACTTAGACATAGGTGAATGAGAATTGTGTCCCTGGTTGTCAACTATCACATAGGGAAACTCTTGAGAAAAACATCGAGAGAACACTAAAATGGTGTCACGGAAGCATAAGCTTTATCACCTCTAAAAGACTCAAAGTTTCCCCCTGACTTATATATTTTTTTCCTTTCTTATTTTTAGAATTTTTACTACTTCTTTTAAGAATATTAGATTTTCATCCATACACTTATATCACTTCAAACTAGAGTCAGTAGCTTAGTACACTAGAACTTTCCTTGTTATGAATATTTTGACAACTATCATTGTTAGATCAATATATAAATTCTTTTTACGTATATTACTTGATTAACACGTATAATTGCATGATTGACTGACCTGGCTTGTAGTAAATTTTGGGCATCAAGCCTTTGGTGTCGTTATCACGTATATGAGCCAAAAATTTTTAATGCAGGGAGAATTTTTTTTGAAATACTTCAAGTTTACTTTTGAAGTGTATCATATTTTTGTTTATTTATATTTTCATTATGATGTTTTTATGCTCTTATTTTTTGAAAATATATTAAAAAAAACTATTTGCATTTTTATTATTGTACTTGTAATTACATATTTATATGTTCGGTTGTTGTATTGTCTCTGTTTTTTTTTCTACATTTTTTTTTTTGCTTTGGAATAGGATCACCCTTTGCACACCTGTTACTAGTTTAGATGACATGTTGTCATTAGAACATGAAATTGAAAAAAATATTGAGAAAAAATTAAATATTCAAAAGTTTAAAAAGAAACACTAAGAGATGATGATTTCTTAGAAAGATCACATGAAACCTCTTACAGATTACACCAACAGATCAGTGGATGGAATCCACAAGAGTATCCATTACCCTATCATTGAAGCCAACTCATTTAAGTTGAAACTTGTAGAAATCGAAATGGTCCAAAAGAATCAGTTTGGGGGAGCACTCCTTAAAGATTCAAACCTACAATTGATGAGATATCTCATATATGTTATGTTATGTTCTCGTCCAACTTTATTATAAGCAATTCATGTGTGTAGTTAGTAGATACATGAGTAATCTGAGAAAAGAATATTGGAAAGTGATTCAATGGATCCTTAAGTATTTATTTGAAATAAAAGGTGCTTGTTTGTAGTTCAGGATGACTGAAGATAGAGTCATGGGCTATGTTGATTCAAAATTTAGTAGTGGTCTTGATAGAAGGAGATCACTTACATGATGTGTGTTTACTATTGGTGGTCGTGTGATTAGCTGGAAGGCTACTTTGCAGACAACAGTAATATTTTCTACAATTGAAGTTGAGTGCTTGAAAATTGTTGAAGCTTGCAAATAAGCACTTTGATTAAAAAGTTTATTAGGAGAGCATAGTAAAATTTCAAAGATTGACATATTAATGTGTAACTAATCAGTGATACTTAGAGAGATATTCATCTGAGCTGAGATTAGACGTTTCATGAGAGAGCTAAGCACATTGATGTTCGCTATCATTTCCTTTGTGAAGTTATTGCTCAAGGTGATATTGTTGTGAGCAAGATCAGTAGCTATGATAACCCTATTGATATGATGACTAAGGCACTCCAAATAGCCAAGTTTGAGCATTGTTTAGAGTTGGTTGTTAGTCATTCCTGATCATTAGAGCTTTATGGAAGATGTGGAGAAAGTTCAATTATATATTCTTTGGAAATTTGTTTCAAGGTGGAGATTATTAAATGTGACCCATTTGTTTTAAGTTTCTTTAATTGTTTCATAAGAAAATTATGACGTTGCGGATTGAAGCTTTAGAAGGAAACTATGTATGAGCATGCAAATTGAGGCTTTAGAAGAAAACTGTGAGCATAAGAATATAAGATTTTGACCACTAGATCAAGCTTATTGCGGATTGAAGCTTTAGAAGGAAACTATATATGAGCATGCAAATTGAGGCTTTAGAAGAAAATTGTGAGTATAAGAATATAAGATTTTGACCACTAGATCAAGCTTATAATAGTTTTTACATTGGAATCTGTGTGTTATTATTTTATCAGCTCTCTTTTAATTACTTCCTAAATGCGACCTTATTAAAATTATATATACTCTTCTTCTCTTTTGTGAAATGATATCCTCCATTTGTAATCTCTTACTTGATATAGTGAATTCTCCTCCGCTTCTCGTGATTTTTTCCGTCTTGAATTTTTCACGTAAAATCAACATATACTTTCGTTTCCATATTTCACTATTTGTTGCATCAATTCAAAATCAATTTATAACACATTTGTTCTTGGTCATGAAGTTTTTCTATAAAAAACTGGAGACTCTCTTTTGTTTGTCTATGTTATTTTCACTCGTTTTGATGCTTCTCTAAGTTTTTAGGATGGAGTTTACTTTACAAATATATGGTTAATAATTATCAGAATATTTTCTTGGATCAATTTTTTTATGAGTAAAGAAGACATTTTGTATCAGAATACATTAACATTTTGGTCCTCTAATTTCTCCACTAACCTGAGCTTGGCACTCCTTTTGTGGCAACCTTTTCTCTCATGTTTTAAGAGTTTCTGCTCAACCCTACGTGCTTTGCTTGGCTCTTGGCTCTTTTGCTACTTGAGTTACAGCATGGTCATTCTTGTAGACATTAGTATAGTCATGTTGTACACGATTGTATTCATATTTGTACTCATGAATAAAAACATGTACAACATGACTGTACCGAAGTATGCTAACATGGGACTCTACACCTAATATTTTTTTCATATCCCAATGCCCCATTGTTCAGATTCTTTAGACCCCTTCTCAACCCTGATGATCTCTCTCCCATACCATTTTCACGTCTGAGCTCGCTTTTTAATTTCTTTTTTGTTACCACTTCACAAGTTTTTTTTATGCCAGAGTGCTGTTATGCATAACTTAATATTACCTAAAATTTTTTAATTTTTTTTTTTTAAAAAACGGAAATAATCATGACCGTAGATCACCGTGATCTACGGCCAGGATCGAACACCGCATGCAGAGAGGCAGCTAACATGGGACTCTACACCTAATATTTTTTTCATATCCCAATGCCCCATTGTTCAGATTCTTTAGACCCCTTCTCAACCCTGATGATCTCTCTCCCATACCATTTTCACGTCTGAGCTCGCTTTTTAATTTCTTTTTTGTTACCACTTCACAAGTTTTTTTTATGCCAGAGTGCTGTTATGCATAACTTAATATCTTCCATGAAGCTTGACTACTTTGACAAAAATTCCCCCTCCCAGAAAAAAGTAAACCTCTTCCCTTCAACGCACAGCACTTCCAAGTCGTCATTTGACTAAAATAGTCAAGCTTTGGCAACTGACAGGTGGGTTGTCTGCAGTTAATTGCACCAGGGCAAGGTCTGCTTAGCCTTGTCAGACTTTTGTTAGCGTTCAACTAAGCTCTCTCTGTCTCTGAGCCAAAGGACATGCTATGACGTCCCATTAACGCCACCATGGCTTCCCAGCCACCCCCTTCCTAGCTCTGCTGTTGCTGAATGCACTGAGTGAGAGAAGCACACAGGCAGAGGAGGAAAGATAAGAGAGAGAGAAGCTCTGGATCCGTTTAACCTCGTTCTGCGTTTAAGGAAACCATCAGATATGGGGGGAGGAACACTAATATAACTTTCAAGTTTCAAACCCTGTTTGCAAGGGGGAATAACTAACGTGGAAAGACTAAACTGAAGGGGTTGGGACTGCTTGTCTTTTAGCTTAACATATTATATTCTCTGATGATTGTTTCTTACTTTTGACAAACATAATAAAAGAATTATTCAGACTTGTAGGTGAAGTGAGTTAAAGATTAAATTGCAATCAAGATAAATATAAAGGTTCGGTGTAAAAATATTTTTTTACACATGTAAAAAATAATTTGTTGTGAAATTAGGGTGAAGAAAAACAAGAATCAACACAAATCTAAAAGAAAAACACAAAGATTTAACGAGGTTCGGGAAAGATACCTATGTCCTCGAGAGCAGAGCGGCGGCTTTCCTTCAATTCAGAAAAGAGTACATAATACAAAATTATTTTAGGGTTACAAACAAAACATATATATAACTCTGACGTACAATATGTAATCACAAAATGCCCATGTATTGTTCCGCAGGGGCGTCGCCACCACAACCTCAACCCACATAACTAAACTCCTCCAATTGGACAGATACTTCCGCTCACGAGGTCCGCTCCGCTGGCTCATTCCATTCCGCTCCAACAACCGTCCCTTATCTGATATATGAGTCATACCTAATATAACCTTACATACATTACCGCTCTCACTCTCTTTATCTATCTTTATTTACTAAAAGATGAAACTATACAAAGGAAATTGGACAATTGACCGTTCAAGCAAGAGTTGAGGAACAAATTAAGTAGAATCAGAGCGAGAGCAACTTCACTTCTCTCCCTTGGTGATGAGAAAATATTACATCCCAATAATTATGTCCGCAGACGACGGCAAGAATTTTATTAGGCCATAACGATATTATGCAATCCACAC
>NW_018164469.1:133092-134824 GCF_001263595.1 Phalaenopsis equestris | reverse complement strand
TTTGGGTCCGCCTTGTCGAGCTGGTAATTTTCACTATATATTTTCTGAAATTTGAACTTAGGATGACTTAAAATTTAAATATTATTGTTCAAAAGATTATCTCGAAATTCATACGAATGATTTATTGATCACGTACCAGGAATCCTCAAACATAAAATATCAAAAGTAATAATGTATAACTTTATTTGTTTAAAAACGCTACACATCAAGCTAATCAATTAAAATCTCAAGCCAACATTCTTAACTAAGATTCTGACGCGTGACTAGACTTGAAATGACTTGGATTTATATTTTGCTCACAAAATATTCCAATGGCTCTTGATTTTTGGCAAGCAATGCCTCCCATGCATTGTATCTATTACAAACGTACGCAGAAGGAACTAGAAAAGCCATCATGTAAAGCCCTTGTCCTCATCGAACTTAGGAGAATATTGGTTTCATGTAGAGTTTAGTCATATCATTTTAATCAACAAAAGCAGCCTATGATAAATCAACACACGTTAGAGCTAATAACACATTAGTCTTCTTTCACATCAAGCACTTGAATCAGTACTGCAAAATTTTCACATGTTTCATGGCCATCTTCTTAGGAAGAGAAAACACTGAATGCAAAAAAGTTTATTTTAGTACAATGTTCCTCATCTTTACAACTATAATTAATGCACGGACAATGATAAAGGGTAAACTCATAAATATTTTCTTAATGATGTGCATTTCTTTCATGCATTTTACGTGGCCTAATTGTTATGAAAGTGAGGGTCACTTCTTCTTGTTCTTTGAAGCGACGTGTGTTTCATGGCATTCTCACTTGTAAACTTCCTTTTTTAATAATCTAAATGCATTAACATTATCATATGAAATACTTACAGCATAGATGAGATAAATTACACATATAAAGTAGAACTTATTAAATTTACATCAACATTATGAGATTTATCCCCACTGGTGGTTCGTCTAACGCTGATGTGTACATGTGTGCAACTTATTGGTGGTGGGCTCTTAGCCTGGCTCAAACCTCTGATACATATGAAAATGTTAGGAAAGAAATAATTATGCAAATCGGTTCAATATAAGGAATAAAACTTACTAGCCAACTCCTCTTGTGATTAGTATGGGAAATCGAGCCACCGGTGTATAACTGGAAACTTAATTCATCGTACTCTGATGCTCGATTCTATTGTCGTCTCTATCTTCCTAAAAATATAGGAGAAGACCCATGCTCTGGTCAACTCAGCCCAAATATCCTTACAAATCCAGATAGGCTTCTCTCACTTCTTATGGATAGTTGTGATTCTGTGAACATATCCTTCAAGTGATGGTGGCTTCGATCCTCAAAGTTTATTTGAATCTACTGATGATGATGAGCATCCCACCAAAAATCATTCAGTAAAATAATTAGGAAATAATGTTAATAGTTAAAAGCACATAAGTGTATAAATGTGATTAAAAATCATTTAACCTTCACTGGAGCTCTCTGAACCACATATCCGAAACCTTAATCGGGATCTTCAACCACATAATATAGATACTTAACATTATACCTTCTCATAATCTTCATGATCCTATGGATAGGCTGCCTCGACAAATAAAATTTGGAAAAAAAAAATTAATTTTAGTTAAAGAATATAGTGAAAGTTAATTTCAACTGCTACAATTAAATTTACTTATGAATCTCCAATTGGATCGATGTGCATCCATCCTGAGGTGTCCATAGCATGCTTGACCTGGCTAG
>NW_018164469.1:131799-132992 GCF_001263595.1 Phalaenopsis equestris | reverse complement strand
TTTTTTTTTTCTATTTAGTCAAATTAATTTCATATAGAGTAAATTATATATTGAAAATAAAATGTGAGCTTCTGATGTCAGTAATTGTTTTTTTTTCACTTATAAAAACGAGATTTTAATAAGTAAATATGGGTTATGATTCTCTGGTATGAAGTTTAAATTTATTTTTCAATTTTTATATGTTTGACTAATAACAAAACCAATACAGAATTATTCAAAATAATCCAAGTGGAAATATAAAATTAACTCACCCAAAAAAACACAAGTTTTATATTTACATAAATATAAATATAAAACTCCCAATGTTACATATCTAAATACATAAGAATTGTGTGGAAAGCATGTAAAATTTCATTTTTAAAACATCCTCTAAAAACCAATATGGCTTCACCAAACTTTCTTTATCAAAGCATCATTTGCTTAAAAATTCACAACAATAAAGTTCAACAGGAAGTCTCTATCAAAAAGGCATGTGAATCCAAGCACCATATATCACTAAAAACCATGAAGAACAAAGAGATGGCAAAATGAGCTACTTAACCTACTTTCTATCCTTGGGACTTGAGTCACTGAGGCTGCCAGAGAAACTTAATTGCAGAAGATTCGTCCTTATCTCAGTATTATTCCTCCTCTCTCCCTGCTGCAGAAATTGAGAGCTTCAGTTCAGATTAATGCCATAAGAAAATAATTTGCAAGAAAAAAATATATTTTTTCATGCTTAGGAAATGTGGTTGTATGTAAAAGTTGAAGTTTATAATGGTTTAAGTATGTAAATGAATAAGAATTGAGTGGTTTGTATGTGAATCTTCAAATGAAAAACAGTAACAATGCAAAGCTGTGGGCTGGGGAGCATTGTAAAAGGCTGGCTAAGGCATGGACCGACAGGGGGCTGGATCAGTCAACATAGGAGACAGAGAATAATCTTTATTGCATCATGAAGAACTTTTTCAGAGATATCCAAGTTAATCAAGTTGATTCATCAATAAAGATAAACAGAATAATGGGCTTTATAGAGAGTTGAAATTTGTACAAGGCCCATTAACCACTACTAAAGTTTAAATTTTTGGGAGCCTGGTCAAACTTTAGATTGATAAGTCATTTTTTGATAAAAAGTTTTAAAAGATGTGTGAGAAGATAAGAAAAACAAGGGATTAGGATTTGAGTAAGGGTCTGTTTGGGGCAGCTGCAGCTTA
>NW_018164469.1:130572-131699 GCF_001263595.1 Phalaenopsis equestris | reverse complement strand
TACTCCGCAAAATTACAAAAAATTGCTATTTTGAAATACTTACTTTGAACTTCGCCAAAGTACAAAAAATTTCTATTTCAAAAAAACTGACTTTGAACTTCGCTATACAACAACTGCACTCACGAGAAACAGTGTCATGATTGCATAATTTCGTCCGCTATCTGGTCTCGCAATGTCGTCATTTCCCTTGCACCTTCACCTTCGTGCCTGTAAGGATGTTCTGATTCATCCTGGGGTATGAGACGTCCGACATGGAATTCAAATGCTTCTTGAGGAATATGATGCAAGTTTTCATCTACAGATGCAAAATCCTCATCGAAACGTGAGTGGTGTCGTCGTATGTAGTTATGCAGAGCCATTGTTGTCACAACTATTTTTACTTGTTTCGAAAATGGGTATGTTGGCATGTCACGTAATATCACCCACTTCTTCTTCCATACCCCGAATGACCTCTCAATGACACCATGTAAAGAAGAGTGTCGTTTGTTAAAAACTTCTTTTCTACCACGTGCAACCCTGCTTGACCTCTCAAAGTCTAGAATATGGTACTTCGTGTCGGCATAAGGCTTTAGATAACCCCTTTGTAAAGGATATCCAACATCAACTAGATAATACTTACATGCACAAAATACATATTTTAGTAACGACTCAGAAATATCTGATATATTTGCTATAACAACGTACCGGGAGGAGGGTATGGGAAGTAATGAGTTCGACGTCTTGTTGCAAATTTAAAAACACGACTATCGTGAGCGCTGTCTTCCATCCGGCCATCACAAATGTAAAACACATTAAAATCACAAATGGCCATCACATTCTGTGTGGGAGAACCACAACGTCCAATGTAGGCTCCTTTGTCGGTTCCAGATACACGTGCATCAACGTGAGTTCCATCAATAGCTCCTATACAATCCTAAATATCAAAATATTTCAATAATTAATGAATGAGAGTTTCAATATAAAAATGTTTCAATAGCTCTTATACAATGCTAAGTTAGTAATAAGACGTTTAAGATATACCTTGAAAAACGACATGTAACGATTGTCATTTGCAATTTGTGTAGGGATGGATTGAAGTGTGGGATCTTCAGGCTTAACTATCTTAGAAACTAAACTTACCAGTGCAT
>NW_018164469.1:121399-130286 GCF_001263595.1 Phalaenopsis equestris | reverse complement strand
TAAACCCTTCAAACATTTAAAGCCATATAAATGCAACCGTACAACCAGTACAATCGGTACAATAAGTTATGAGAAAAAATATTCAGCTAAATATAAAGAGTGAAATAAAAGAAGTGCTAGGAAAATAAATTGCAATCCACGTTACAACAATACAAACAGTTTTAAGATAATGAAACGACAAGCTTTCTAAACATTCAGTTCTCCATGAAGGAACGTAAGAAATCGACTTGATATTCTGCCTCCAACTTCACAAAAAATTCTCTACGGATTGGATCTTGTAGTAACTTAACACAGTTGAGATAAAATTTTCTATTTGTCTTCACCTCAGTATGTGTATTTAGGATTCGAAGACACCCCTCAACGGATACATCCTGTGATCCATAAAGCTTAACAGAGCACGAGCTTTTCGATTGTGCTTCTGATGAATGCCGCTCCTTTCTTTTTTTTCTCAACCCTAGGTCGTTTTGGAATGGATGAGGATTCAGCAAGCCTTTCATCAGCTGACCTATGGATTTGACAAGGTACTTCTCCTGAGCCACTTATATTATCAGTTACAGGTGCATTAGTTGTGCCAATAAACTCATTTTCAGATGGGGTGAAAGCATGTGCTCCAGTTGCAACAACCCCTTTGAACATACCATCCAGCATCTCTTCCATTATTGGATAAATACCATTCATTTTAAATTTCTTAGCTGCTGGCACGACCTGCATGATGAAGGGAAGTTAATTAGTACATTCATTTCAATGTAACTCAAATTGAAATAAGGAGATGATATAGAATAAGTCTTTACATGTAGTTTCTCAGCCCACCACTCCTCAGGAGCATATATCGTTCGTTTTAATGGATCCCAACCCAAACATGTAGTTCCCCTCTTAAGTTCCTTCCAAATTTTCCAATCCTTCTTTAGTTGATCCCATTTATTTTTAAATTTCATCCTGTCGTAGTATCTGCATGTGAGTTCTTTGAATTTGACAGAAACATGATTCCAACCTTCTTTGTTAAAATTTGTCGTATGTCTATTTCCTAGCTCCACCTCCTTAAGACAGAGATCACAAAAAATATTTGTTGCTTCCCTGTCCCACATAGCAGATGATCCAACTTCTTTGCCCTTGTTCATTGTGATACTTACTAGTGAAAGGTTAAAATAAGAAAAAAATGAATTTACCCTTATGTAGTATTCTAAGAAAATTTTCTATATGCCATTATTACAAAATAAAACATGAGTTACATTTGTTTTGTATTAGGACAAAGAAATACTTAACCGTTAACTCTCTTACTCGCCCATCAATTTAGGAATAGAATACAAATAAAATTTTCATTTAGGACAAAGAAAATCATAATCATTTGTTTTGTATTAGGACAAAGAAATCCCTTAGAGAAGTTCTAGAATGCTTATGAATAGAAACCACGAATTATAGAAAATGAACAGGCCAAAAAAAGCTTTGATTTAAAATCACAAAACAATAGATGGAAGTTAAGGAAGAATAATAATCTTATTTTAATTTTACTAATCTAGAGACGTCAAATTCTAAAATAGAAAGAATGAATTGAGAACACCAACAACACAAGTAAAATAGGTAGAATAGCAACATGATAACCACCATAAAGCTATCACACTTTAGTGCAAATTGCAGTAATGATAATCCCCCTCGTATCAACAACAAACAATAAAAAGCATGATTATGAGTACATCTTTATAGAATAAGAGGTGATCTCTAATATCCATGAACCCATATATATGCCAATATTACAAAATAAAACATGAGTAACATCCTCATTTTATTTACAAGGAGGAATTACATAAAATTAGATGAAAATATAAGAATATTTTATCACATGTCCGTTCATCTACCTATCCTTGCAAATGAAAAAATTCTTAATGCGAAGAAAAGGAATAAATGGGCAAGGAATAAGTTTTACCTTCCGAGAATGTCAAAGAAGGAGCTCGCCGACAAGAAAGAGCAGGCCGAACGGAATCAGTGAGGGCAAACCTAAAAATTGGGGGTGAGATTCTCAGGGAAAGATTTAAGAGGGAAGAAGAGATGAATGAGAGGAGGGAAGATCGGGATTTCTTACCAAGGTCGGAGCAAGATGCCTTCAGCGGAGGCATAGCAGAGCAAGCTTCCCTCGGCGACGGCAGAACGAAAGGATTTACTTCAATATTATTAGTCAACGTCTTTGGAGTTCTATTGCTAAGTGTAGTAGCAATACATCCCAATTGATTTTTCATGTTTCTAATTGTAGCTCCTTGACTTTGTAATTGGTTTCCCATTTGTAATATTAATTCTTTCATTAAAAATTTCTTCTCCTTACTCTGCGAGTTATTAAAACCTGGAGGGTAATAAGGTTTATAAGTTGGATTTCCTTGATTGTTGGATTTTCCCAATGGGTTCGCAGCATTTTTTCCCCATTACAAATTTGTAGCATTAGAGTTATTGTTAGTCTAACTAAAATTTTGATGATTCTTCCAACAAGGATTATAATAATTGGCATAATGATTATTAGAATGATTATTTTTTGCATTTAAAGTCTCATAAGAAGATTTAGATTATATTTTTTGTCCCAATAAATTTTCCTTAAGCACAAGTGATGTATGAGAATAATTCATTCCATATTGATCTATCTTCTTAGCTATAACAGCTATTTGGGCATGTAATATAGATATTGCATCAAAATCATGAATAGTAGCTACTCTTTATGGTCTTACCCTTTCTGAGGGCCGTTGAAAATTATTAGTAGCCATCTCTTCAGTTAAAGAATATGCTTCATCGAATGGTTTTGACATTAATGATCCACTAGCAGCAGTGTCAATTACTGATCTAAGAAATCCAACAATTCCATTATAAAAAGTTTGAATTATTAATCAATATGGGAACGAATGGTGTGGACACTTCCTAAGGAGATCTTTAATCTTTTCTAATCTTCATAAATTGATTGCCCTTCAAATTGACAAAAAGATGTAATATCATTTTTAACCTTAACAATTTTTTAAGGTGGGAATATTTAGATAAAAATTTTTGTGATAAGTCTCCCCAGGTTTTGATAAATCTAGATGACAACGAGTTCAACCACATCTTAGCTTTAACCCTTCATGAAAAAGAAACAGACTAATTTTGACTGCATCATTCGACACTCCATTATATAGCACACAATTCTAAAAAACTAGCAAGGTTTAAGTTAGGATCTTTAGTTGGTGTCCCGCTAAAGTAATTGAGTGAGTGCTAAATAAAATGCAGTTAAAAGAACTAAGTTAATTAAACTAATTGCTAAATTTTCAAAAGTAAACTTACTAAACTTAAACTCTTATGATTATAATGTAAACTACAACTTTAAACTACAAAAGTGAAGTACGAAATTTGAATCTAAAGTAATTGAGTGAGTGCTAAATAAGATTCAGTTAAAAGAATTAAGTTAATTAAACTAATTGTTAAACTTTCAAAAGTAAATTTATAAAAACTATACAAAGTTTTTATGGTGAAGAGTTCAAAATTAAGAAAGCATCCTTCCCTTTTACAACAAGTATATGGATTGTGAAGAAATTAAATATATATATATATATATATATATATATATATATAGTTTTGTGGTAATTTAATCAAATATAGAGTGATTCTAATTTATTTAAGACTTTTAAATGGACAATGTGTTCTTCAATAAAACATTTAGACTTGTGAGGTCTTTTTACCTAATATGATTCAATTATTAAAAATCAATTTCATCTTATTCTTTTATAGATATAATCTCATTCATGGAATTAGCTTAGTTAATATTATTTTATTTAATTTATTTTTCAATATTATCATATAAGTTTAAGAAAATTGAAATAAAAGTAGAATATTAAAATATATATTTATAGAGGTTAGCCATATTATGAGGTATTTTATAATAATTCATAAACTATTCAAATGTAGGAAATGAGCATGGCATCAATATATTGTATCATGGTAATGCACAGCCCATGAAGTCTTGGAATCCTTATAAAAACTATTCATGCATTACATGATGCTTCATTTATTTTTATACAAGATATATAGGAGATTTATTCCTAAAGAAACCCATCAACCAAATACTTTCAAGGATAATGCTTGGATCTATAAAGAGTACAACAATAAACTAGCTATACAATAATATATTTGTGCTTGAAAGTAGTAGATTTATAGTCTTAATCATTGAATGTTTGTAACGTGTCTAATGTGAATGTATGGATTATAAGCTTGATGTGAGATTTGATGAGGTTGGTTTAACCTAATCAAATAATTTAACAAAATATATTTCAATATTCATATCATTAAATTTATATTCACAAGTATTCTTTATATTATAGTGAATGATATTTATATTACATTTTCAATATCTACCAAAGATTATATGGGTTATATTTATAGGAAGTGCCACACTAGATAAACATTGTCTTAAAAGTTTTTTTTTTTTTCTTCTTTTGGCATGATACATCTACTAGTGATGGGGATTGTTGTATGGCCCGCTCATCTCATTTGAAATGGCTTTAAACAAGGTTTAGTATTTAGGTTTACCTTTATTAATACTTGGGTAGATGTGACATTCATAGAACTATCTTCTTCAATCACAAACATATATCTTTTTATCTTACATTTAATATACATGTTGAAGGTATTTCTTCTATCATAATCTTCAAAGTTATTCTATGTTGAAGGTATTTCTTCTATCATAATCTTCAAAGTTATTCTTTCCTACATCAAGAAATTTCATCATAATGATGATGTTCTCAGACATATTTTCTAAATCATCATAAAAAAAGGGTGGATAACCAATAACCTCCTCAATATCTTTATTCTCTTAATCATGATCATTTAAAAAAAAATGAACTTTGCATTGTTTTTTGAATTAAGTGATACCCTTATTATTCATAAAAGTAAATTTAATAATGACTTTAGTGCTAGAGACAATAACATATAAACAATTAGGATTAATAGCAAAATTTTAGGTAAAAATGATAAGGAATTATAATATAGTCTTAAAGATGAAAAGAAAACATTCTTTGGCTTTCAATATGAAGTATAATGGAATAGATTCATAAGAGTTTCATGGCATTGTAACTCAATCTCATACTTGATGTCCATTCTATAATCGATGATAGAATTCTTTATATATTTCCAATATCATTATTTTTGCATTGAGTTCTAGCCACTAGATTAACAAACATATTTAGTTTAACTATTCATTGAATGCTGCTTTCCTTGCCTAAATATCATTAACTGCTCAAGGACCCTTTCTTCATAATGTGTAGAGCAATACTTAGACCTTAAATAGACTAATAGGATACTTCTGAATAGGAAGATTCAAGAGAGAATTAGAAAGATGTGAATGCAATGGATTATGGTTTGAGTGAGTGATTCAAAGTGAAACTTCAAGCTATATGTCTGTTAAGCAAGGTTGAGGCACAAACTAAGAAAAGTATATTACGTCCAGTATCTATGTCCGGACAACGGCTGTGATCTACCGAAAGGAGTGAAAGAGGGAAAAAAAATAACCTCAGGTGGATCGCAGCCGTTGTCCGAATGTAGCTTACGTCCAGACTCCAAACGTAATATTTCTAAAGGGCTAAACTTTATAAATTTTTAAATCTAGCTTTACGTCTTCGGAGTATAAATTATACATAACAATTTTAGCTGGAGTGTCTTCCTAATAAATTTTATTGCAAATAAGTGTATTGTAGTGGCCTTATTTTCTAATTAAATGCTTTGATCAAACATTGATAACGAGGTTTAGTTTTGACGTGAGGAATTACTATTAGTTAATAGGAAGATTTACATACAAAGACTTCAATTCCTATGTATTTACTTATTATCATTTATACTTCAATTTTTTTACATACAAGCTATCTTATGCCTTGATGTTTACTTGACTTAATTAAAAATATAAATTTAATAATAATTAATATTAAATAAACATGAGCCCTAGCTTATTCTTAAGTTATTGGTTGCCTACATTTGGAGTTCTATATTGTCTTCTTTATCTGTGTTTTTATAGTTGGATTAATTAAGCTTGTATTATGTTTTAATTTTTTCTGGTGTTAACGAGAGTGTGAGAATTGTATATCATGGTATATAACTGATCTATGATGATTTTATGTTTCTGCACCAATAAGTTGTTCTGAATAAGCTGCCCCAAATAGGTCTAACAGACAGGGGAAAAAATATCATTTTTACATCCATAACTACCAATAAACTGTCCTGGATAAGCTGCCCCAAACAGCAAGATAGATTATTCTGATAAGCTGCAGATTTAGGGTTATCAGAATAATCTATTTAAATAATCAATAGCTGCACCAAACAGACCCTAAATAAAAGTCAAGCTAAAAATCTAGGGGCTGAAGGGCTAAGATGTGTGCATATGGAATGTTTAATGGGGTTCTGCGGCTAAAATTTGTTTAACCAGGATTTAAGCCCCAATTGCACGTTAGTTGCAACGTTGACCGAATTTTTTGCCGTTATGACCCCTTGGGACTATATTATTTTGTGAGATTTACATACATGCCACGCAATTCTTATAAATTTATATATCTAACAGTAAACTTTAGTTTTTACATATATGTTTTGTTTTCAATTTTTAAAAACAAAAAGTGGTGTTTTTAATGTGATATAAAAGATTTGATTGGTATAAATGTAAGAAAGTAAAATTTAGGTGTTACGTATGTAAATACATATGAATTGGGTGATATGTATGCAAATACCCGCCAGCTCGCAACTTGTCAGATCACAGTTGGACCCATGTGCCTAACCACTCAGAGTACCACCCCTATATAGTATCAGTCGCCTGGGGGAATTCGAACCTCGGTCCAGAGGGAACTTACACTGCCGAAAAGAATGCTCTACCGGAATGTGGTGCATATATATATATGAGTTTACATTTTCATGATATTAGCTTTTCAATATATATATTTATTTAAGTTTAGGTGTTAGATATGCAAATACATAGAAATTGAGTGGTATGTATGTAAATCATTCATTTATTTTTGATCCTATAGCCATGATGGCCAGTTTGTTGATAAGTGGATTGAGTCATACAGCTGAAGCTCGTGAGCTTGGGATAAGTTATAAGATATTAATAAAATGAATGGAAGAAAAAAAAACTACGTGAGATATTAATAATTGTAAATTAGGGTCAGAATTTTATCTGCACCTACCGGAACTACAGAAGCGCATAACTTATTTGTAGGTTACATAGAGATTACAGGGGATATAACACGGATTTAACCCCCTTATGCCCTCTGAATAACCTACTGATGTACGCAGCGCGCTGTGTAGGTCTTACGTAAGCAAATATTTTCCGTGAGGGTGGTTTTAAAATTCTGCCACGTGTCATAAAAATGGGATGATTTATCAATTTTTTTATAGGGGCATTTACATGCATGCCACCCAATTCCTATGTATTTACATATATAGCACCTAAACTATGCTTTTTACATATTTTCCAACCAAATCTTTCAATCACACCAAAAGTACTATTAGTTCAACTTTCAAAAAGTAAAATACACATTTTCAAATATAGAAAAGTTGGCATCTATGTAAATTTGAAGTTTAGGTGTTAGAAATGTAAATAAAAAAAAGCTTAGTGGTATGTATGTAAATCTTCCTTTCTATTTTGGAAAATTTCAGGAAAATTTTCTGCTAGTTCTGTATTTTTAAAAAAAATTAGCATGAGCATAATCCTTAAGCATTGTGGGCCTGTGGCAACCGACCAGCCTCCTAATCCGCCAGTCGCCAGCCCTGAGCAACGTTAACAAAGCTACACTACCTTTTTTACAACTAACAACACTGCGCGCGCATATATATATACCATACACTCGGGAGACTCGAAACCTGCCCTTAATTGTTTTGGAGCATGGTAAATTTATAAATATGAGTTTACATTTTCATGATATTAGCTTTTCAATATATATATTTATTTAAGTTTAGGTGTTAGATATGCAAATACATAGAAATTGAGTGGTATGTATGTAAATCATTCATTTATTTTTGATCCTATAGCCATGATGGCCAGTTTGTTGATAAGTGGATTGAGTCATACAGCTGAAGCTCGTGAGCTTGGGATAAGTTATAAGATATTAATAAAATGAATGGAAGAAAAAAAAACTACGTGAGATATTAATAATTGTAAATTAGGGTCAGAATTTTATCTGCACCTACCGGAACTACAGAAGCGCATAACTTATTTGTAGGTTACATAGAGATTACAGGGGATATAACACGGATTTAACCCCCTTATGCCCTCTGAATAACCTACTGATGTACGCAGCGCGCTGTGTAGGTCTTACGTAAGCAAATATTTTCCGTGAGGGTGGTTTTAAAATTCTGCCACGTGTCATAAAAATGGGATGATTTATCAATTTTTTTATAGGGGCATTTACATGCATGCCACCCAATTCCTATGTATTTACATATATAGCACCTAAACTATGCTTTTTACATATTTTCCAACCAAATCTTTCAATCACACCAAAAGTACTATTAGTTCAACTTTCAAAAAGTAAAATACAACGTTAACAAAGCTACACTACGTTTTTACAACTAACAACACTGCGCGCGCACATATATATATATATACCATACACTCGGGAGACTCGAAACCCATGCCAGAGGCCATACCAGAGGGGACTTACAACTGACATGCACCCAACACTTCTTCCATATATATATATATATATATATAAAAGTGCCGCAAGCCGTGGCTTGTTGGTTGGCGGGATTCATTGTAAGCCATCTCAGGTCATGGGTTCGATCCCCAGTGGCGTTAGGTTCTCGAATACCTAGGCACACTGCGCGAGCTCTTATCATGGGGCCTAACAGATGAGAAATCGATATTTGAGTCTCTGTCAAATACTGATTTTCATTTTATATATATATA
>NW_018164469.1:111113-120265 GCF_001263595.1 Phalaenopsis equestris | reverse complement strand
TATATATATATATATATATATATATATATGTATATATATTAAAAGAAATGACCAAAGACTATTATGCAAGCCACCAGCTTTTTCTAATGTGCCTGACAATTAGAGTACCACCTCTTTAAGGTCAACTGTGCCTTAGGGGATTCGAACCCTTGACCTGATGAGTCTTACACCGAGGATGCCAACCAACATGTTGAGATATGCGGCATATATATATATATATATATATAAGATAGAGAGAAAGATCTCTACCAACTTCTCCATAAGCCTTGACCCTATTTTTTTAAATTGAGTTGTATGATTCAATACATATTTATCAATTTTACATGATATCTATATAAAATAATTGTGAAAGAGAAGGCGATGGCCCTGCTCTTAACATGAAGTTGTATGATTCAATATGATTATTTTTTTATACTTTTAATTCGGTCTTTGTATTCTTATAAACATTAAAAAAATAAAAAAACTCATTAAATATATGGAGTGAACTTGGTATTCCTCTAATAATTACTTGTGGATTACTTGTATTAAAATATTAAATAAGAAATATATCTATCCCCAAACCCCACCAATTACTATGTGCGGCTTTGGCTCTACCCATATCTTGTTTTAATTTGCGCATTTATACCAACCTGAATACACTTGGTCATTGGTGGGGTTTGGGGATAGAAGGAAGCAATTTAAATATAAATAGAACAAATAATAATAGTAATATGTATCTACATTTATCTACATATCTAACACCTAAATTATACTTTTTACATTTATATCATCCAAATCATTCATATCGCATAAAAATTTCATTATTTTAATTTTTAAAAATAAAATACATCCTCTCATGTAACCTTCCAAAAAGAAAGGGCTTTTATGCACATACCATCTAATTCCTATATATTTAACTATCTAGCACAGAAATGTTATTTTATATTTATACCACCCAAAATTTTACTTTTACATATCAATATTAAAATTTAATGTTATATATGTAAATGCATAGGAATTGAGGGGTATATATGTAAATCTTTCAATTAATTATCATCAAGAAATTTTCACATTGAACCGACAAAACCGTAATAAGTTAAACGTGGTGATGTTTTTCTTTGGGCTTACTTCGATTGCTGAATATGAACGATAATGAAATCAAAATTGATTGTGCTGAGAAATTAGGGCAAAAAAAAAAAAAAAATGCAAGAATCAACACAAATCAAAAAGAAAACACACAGATTTAACGAGGTTCGGCAATTTGCCTACGTTCTCGGGAGCAGAGCGGCGACTTCTTTGGATTTCACGAAAATAAGTACAAATCCCCTTTAAGGTTACAATACACACACACGCGCACATAAATATATATATATATATATATATATAACTCTGACGTACAATATGTAATTACAAAATTAGTCATGTACCGTACCGCAGGGGCGTTGTCCCCTACACCCCCAACCCAAATAACAAAATCTCCCCTGGCTCGCTCCGTTGCACTCCAGCATCTGTCGCTTATCTTGTATATGAGTCATACCTAACAAATCTCCACCTTGGGGAATATCCAGCCCTTTAGAATAAATATACATGGGAGTTTCACATGCACCAAAGTAGGTTGGGCCACCATGCTTCTCTAGCATATGTGAATACTAGTTTTCTAGACCTCAACCAAAAGTGAGGTCAACATTGATCAACATATCTGCTGCATTTTCATTAGTATGAACTTTCTACAACAGTATCTCACCAGAAGTAATCAATTCTCTGATCCTGTGATACCTGACATCAACGTGCTTAGTTCGCGCTTGGTACACTTAATTCTTAGCCAGATAAATGACCCTTTGACTATCACGATGCAACTGAACTCCACCGTACGCAACACCCAACTCCTTTACTAGCCTAGTAAGTCATAAGACCTAGCAGTTTTAGTTACTGTCATGTACTCAGCTTCAGTTGTAGATAATGCCACAATAGACTGAACTGTTTATTTCCAACATATAAACCCTTCGCCAAGATTAAACATATACCCGATTGTAGACCTTTTGTCATCCAAATCACCTGCATAGAATGAATCCACGTACCCCATAGCTGAATGGTTATTTTGCCTACTACAAAAAATAATTCCATGTCCTACAGTACCCTTCAGATACCTGAAATCCACTTGATTGCTTCCCAATGTCGTCTTCCAGATTTAGACATCTATTTTCATATGTGACTAATAGCATGAGCCGAATCAGGACGAGTATGTATCATTGCATACATCAAGCAGCCAACTGCACTAGCAAATGGAACTTTTGTCATGTCGTCGATTTCCCTATCTGTCTTAGGGCACTCTCTGAAGAAAGCTTAAAATGATTTGTCAATAGAGTGCTCACAGGTTTTGTTTTACTCCACTCCAGCATCTGTCCCTTATCTGGTATATGAGTCATGTCATATCTAAAACTGAATAAACAATTAACAGTCACATATTAGTACATACTTCTGTTTGCATGAGCCAATACAAAAAAATAGTTGATATTTTCACAATTATAAATTTTTAACAGGAACACTATTGTCCTCATAAAAATAACTAGATATGGCTACAATATTGACTTAAATCAATATTTTCGTAAGAAATTTTACATCTTCAAAGTTTTTGTTAATCATGACATCTCTTGTTGATATGTTTGTGTTATTCAAGTCTACTCTCAGTTAGTCGCTTCCTCCATCCATAAAAAATATTTACAATCATCTTCTGAGTGATTTCTTAGATAAGAGTAAAACTTTCTTCCATAGATTCTCTCTTTGTATTGATTGTTAAGACTTGGTGCTGGCCTATGCGTGCTAAGGTTTTTTTAAATTCTTATGGCATTTAAATGCCCGTTTGGGGCAGCTTATAGGCGCAGGCGGCATTTGAAAACGCCGCTACGCCATTTGATTCGTGTGTTTCGTGAAGTTTATTGAGAAACAGCGTTTTCGATTCTTTAATAGACGGGGCCACAAGATCAACCCCTCTCCCTCGTCTTGAAGTCGCGTTTCGACGGGTTATTCCTCCTGTGCCCTTTGAAGTTGTCTGTCTCCTCCGTCGCTCGATCTCTCTCACCTACCTGAGTTCCGCCTCTCCAGGTTTCCCCTGAAGCCATCACCTACCTTCCCTTTCATCCTCCTTTCAAGCCTGAAACTCTAGCAGTACAACCGCAATTGGCGCTAGCTGGGAAGGCAATACATCTGAAGCGATTGACGATGAAATCCACCACGAAAGGATTTTTTTTCAGGTTTAAGAATGCTTCCAAGAGTGCTTAAGAGATCGTCATGCTTCTCTTGCTTTGACGCTTGAGCATCTTGGATTGCCCGCTTGTCTACGGGAAACTGTTGTATCTGTGCTTCGTCGGTTTAGAGAAAGCAGATGGATCAGCATGATGATGGGGATAAGTTGAATCTGAGCCTTCCCACTTCCGCCGTATTGTTTCAAGGGAATGGTTGTTGCTTGTTTTCAGGCAAAACTTAAGAGGCTATTGAGGCACAAGGTTTTGAGTAGGATTAAAGCAAGGTTTCTTCAACCTTGCCAAACAGTTTTATTTTTACTTTTATTTTTCTTAAGTTAAATCATACACTACACGTAAATCTTGCTTTTTTGGTGCTTTTACTTATTTTTTAGTACGATTTAATTTAAATCTGTCCAAATTATAAAAATGACTTGGTTGTTTTTAGGCATCTATAAGGTTTTATATTATTTTTTTTCTAAAATCATAGAAATAATTATGTTTGACTTTTATTTTGTGATGATCATTAGTAAAGGTTGGGCATTTATATGTGTCTTTGTATAAGGTGTTAGGTGCTCGATTGTTTGTTTCTTTGATACACTTTTTGTAACTATTTTTTATCGTATGCACAACAATATTATGTATGCACATGAACAGAATAATCATTTATCCAAAAAAACTGTAAATTAGCTGTTTTTCAAACGCACAAACACAAACCAAACAATCAATCAGCTTATCTGGATCAGTTGTTGATTAGCAACTTATCAGGACCAGCAGTTGATCACAATAAGTTGCTGCCCCAAACATACCATAAGTAAATACATATAAAAATGGATCAGCTGTTGATTAGCAGCTTATCAGGATCAGCAGTTGATCACAATAAGTTGTTGCCCCAAACATACCATAAGTAAATACATATAAAAATAAAAAAATTAAAAATTAATTTTGAATGTTAGTTTTTAATAAACATGGCTCCATAGATTAATTATCCTATTAGTTGTCTGGATATGACTATTTGCATGGTCCTTATCAATTACGTGGTCAACACATGATGAAGTTTTATAATGTAGAAATTTCTCTAATTTTGCGATTGTTTTGGATTTTAGTGTTAAAATATTTATCATTTGCACACTTACGCTACACTCCGTAAATTGATTGGATTGAATAAATGATTATGAGCTCGTTACTTGTGGATCTTATTGCGCATCCATCTCTATGTCCCAACTCCCAAGCGATTTGAGAAAAATAATTATACAATTATATATACACACACATCACAACTGTCAGCACAAATCTCAAAGAAAACGAATGACCGAAAATAAAAAAAAAAACTTCTCTTAAAAATTAACAGCCAAACGACAAGTCATCACCAAACAGGTGAAACCGCGTCTTTACACCCGGGACATATTAAAGCTCTGGAGAAGACCTATCGCCAAATAGCGGCTTGATTCGCCATTGACGATGTGAAATGCATCTTAGATGTAAGTCTCGTCTGATGCCTCACACAGACAGCGACAATATTCGCCTAAGACCTTGCAAATAGGGATATCCGACCGAGACGAAGAACCGGCCAGGTGGGCGAGACGCAAGCTCGGTAAGACTTGAGCCACAACGACAGGTGAGTCATTGTTCCCCCAATAAAACAAATTGACTCATCAGTCGATCAACCGACAGACCGAAACACAGGCAAAAACCCTCTGATCTCAATTGGACGGCTGTCACGTTTTTTCCACAGTAGATGAGATCGTCATTTGACCGAATGTCTCAGTTGACCGAACACAAGACACAATCGTCACCTAGTCAATCGCATATGTCGGCTGAATTCTAGCAAGTTGATCAACCAATTATCGTCATATCAAAATTCAAATTGTACGATAGATATGAAATAAAATCAATACAATTTATTGGAGCATTGACCGCATTAAGAACAGTATCCATAACTGTTCATTTCTTTCTGTAATTGTGTAAAATATGCTCATTATAAATATGAGACAAAATTATGAATAAAATGACTTCCCCTGTTCTCTCAACAATAACTCCTCGTTCACTTCATCGCTCTCTCTCTTTCCACTTCACGACTCCAACACTGAGGCGTGTTAAAAAAAGTCAAATAATGAATGAATGCATCTTATATTGAAACTCAACAATTGAAACTTATATTGAAACATCTAGTTAGGCGCTCATTTGAGAGGAGGGTAAAATGAGGATCACAACATTTCATTAATGATTAAAAGAGTTACAATTGAAAATCAATTTAAAACTGAATTACAGGCATAAATGTTAACAGAGCAAAATGAAAAGAGTTAATAGTGTAGGATACTTTGATAATTGTAATATAAAGAAAACCAAGTGTTAGACTAAAACTCTCTAAGAATAGCCAAAGAATACCGTTCAGATGTATGAAATATAGTGAACTTCATCCAAAATTATTTAATAAAAAATATTGAAGATGCAATATTTTTACGATCCCGAGATTAAAGTGTTTTGAAGAAGAGAAGAATGCCCTAACCAAGAAGGCCATGAAGATCAAATGTTAACATAAACTGTGAACAAAATGGCGTTCATGTAAAAACATACAAATGTGATCAACAATTACAAAAACATTAAACGCAAGTAATCGAATATGAGCAGTCATGAAAGTGGCTCAGAAGAATCAAAAAAGGTAGAGAAGTAGTAACTACATTCATAATCAAATCTGAGGATAACAAACTATGAAGTTATATGAAAAGTTAGTTGAGTCCATCGTAATATTCTTATCCACAAAGAACTTCATATATATATAACAAAATCACCTGAAAGCATTCATGACTCAATTTTTTAGCAGGTGTTATTTAGAAAAAATAAAGGACATTATTTTTTTAAATAAGAATCATTAGAGTGGATTTTATACAATAGACAATTTTCTCGACCAAAAAATTATGAAAAAATAGAAAACAAATTTGTGATATGTGATAATATTTTGAAAATAAAATAGTGAAAAACTTTTTCAAAGAGTCTTAAATCTTTTTTTAGATTATTAATAATAATCCCAATTTATTACATGCAACATTATATACATCATATGGGCATGGTGCATTCTCTCCTCCAACCACAATCATCTCCCCATTTCAATAACGAACCACAACACAAAAGTTTTAAACCTGATTATAAATACATCCCTTATGTATGACAATTATAATGAATATACTGCATCTTATATGTTGTTGTATAATCATTTTTCATTGTTCAATCTATTTATTAATGGTATAAAAGCAGTAAGCTCTACAATAGTGAATTTCTCTCTGTATCCCACCTGTCATCATTCATGGATAATTCCATTATTAATTCCACTACATTAGCCACATAAACCTCCACCAGAAACTTCTCTCCAATGACAAACAACAAAATTCACTATCTACTTAAGTTTCTCATGGAAAATGTGATATAATCACTACTCAACTTTCCAACGACCATTATCCCACCTTGGAGATCTCAAATGTTGAAGTTGTTCACAGTCAATGGCTTAGATGGTTTCCTCTTTGGCAACATTCCCAAACTGTCCAAATATATTTTTATGGAAAATGGCTAACCACGCTAAATTCCAACCACACCACGTGGCTTGTTATCGATCATAGCCTTGTAGTTGCCCTATACTTCCGAATTAGTTCATATTCTCTGGCATGTCCTCAATCTTGATACCTTTGTAGATATATGAGTACTACAAGAATTCATTAATAGATTGATGGTCATTAGCTACAAAATGAGCTACATCTTGTCACTATGGTGAACAAAATAATCACATAATCTCTCATCCTTCATTTTAACTTATAGTCCCTCTTCCTACAATAACAATACCCTTCAAGCTACACCAAAATTTTCACCTAAATAAATCTTAGATCTCCACTCTACAACTTCTATCTCCCTTGACTCTCCTCTCCTCATTTCCAATGAATTCATCTAAACCAAAGCTCTCAGGTTTTCTTTTGCATTGTCTATCCCCAATCATCCTTCAAAATGTCCCATGATCATAAAGCTTCATCATATCACTAAAGCTCAAATAGATACTCATCATATCTCACTGTATATTCTCTCACAATGATCCTACAATCTTTATTTGAGCTTTTAAAGAGCCAAATGGTGCCAAGTCGTATCACAAGTATACCAAGATCTTAAAAAATAAGGCACTTAGATCTTAGTACCTCGATCCCCATCCCTCGATAATCTTGATTGTAAATGGAAATATGAAATAATGTACAATCCTGACGGCTTATCACTCGTCACAAAGCCAAATTAGTTGCTCAAGGATTCAAGAAGAACATGCCATAGGCTTGAAACCATCAGCCTGATTATTAAAATTTATATCCTTTGTACTCTCTTTACAATTATCTTTGCTCATAAGTGGCCCGTCTAACAACTCGACATATCTAAAACCTTCCTTCACGGTTGCCTTACCAAAATGTACAATTTTCATGAACCAACCTTAAGAATTTGAGGACCCTTCTTATGTCTACTATATTTTCGATGGAAAATTAAATCATTTATGGACTCAAACAAGCACCAGGACAGTAGTTCTCTACATTTTTGAACTTTTTATCAAATAAAATTTTTAGTTCAACAACGTAGATACATTTCTACTAACATATCATAAAGTTATTTATGGATATCTATATCTTAATTCACGTAATAAATATTCTTAAAATAGGTAATAACAACTCATCAATTTCAGATCTACTTCAACAACTTCAACATTTTTTCAATAGCAAACTACTTGGCAACATTTCCTATTTACTTGACATACAAGTCATTATACACTCCTACGAGATTATTTCTACACTAAGAAAACTAGCATAATTAACCAATACTTAAAAAATCTGGCATGACCACTTGTCACTCCATCGCCAGCCCAAATGCAACTACCATAAGCATCAATAATCTATCAGATTCTAAATATAACAATCCAACTCTATAAGACCACCTGGTAGGATCTATGCAATACTTAAATACCACCAAAACATATATTGTAATACATAGTCAATCAACTATATCAATCCATGCATTGCTTGCATCAATCTCACTTCCAACTTTTAATACGTCGTTTATGGTATAATAAAGGCACAACTCGATTTGCATCCCCATATACCACCTTGTCCTCACACTCAATAACTGCTCAAATTTTGATCGAGACAACGATCAAACATCTAAATAACAAGCCATCAGATGTTTCTTCTATCTTGGACCTAATCTACTTCCTTGGGACATAAAAAAGCAACCCACATTTTCAAAATCTTCCACCATCTTCCATTTGTTTAATATTTGTTGTTAAGCAAAATCCCCAAATAAGTACCAAGATTTAAATTTTATTGTACATCCAAAAACATATTTCTTAATCTATCAGAGAAGCCCAGACATTAGATGGGCCTTCTAGGTCTAATCGATAAAACTCACACCTAAAGCATGACTGTAAGAAAATTATACCTGCCCACCCCATCTATTGAGGTTATTGTTATAAGACTTGCTTCTCAGAAGGATTTGGTGAGCTCCTCCATCAAATTTGCTAGTATTCATGTGAACTCCTCCACCTGATCTCACTGATACTTATCAATTTTATTCATTGAGTTTCCCTTTCCCTACATTTATTGAGCTACATAGACAAGTACTGGACGATCCTTCAAGGTTACATGCATGGTATGAGGAACTAAACTCTACCCAACACTATCCATGTCCATTTATGAACATCCTGATACCCACAATAATATCTCATAAATGACAAATTTCAATAGGCCCTATGTATTACAACTGATAAGTTGTTATTTATTGTTCTTTTTCTTTTTTTGTAGTGTTACAGAGATAAGAATGTAGGGATCTTCTTCACTCACCTCACAAGGTCTCTCTAGGATTGTATGAGTTCATGAACTATATGAGACTCTACATCCTAAAATGATTCAACAATATATA
>NW_018164469.1:106904-111013 GCF_001263595.1 Phalaenopsis equestris | reverse complement strand
GCCGTGGCCTGTTGGTTGGCGGGATTCACTGTAAGCCCCCTCAGGTCATAGGTTCGATCCCCAGTGACGTTAGGTTCTCGAATACTTAGGCACACTGCACGAGCTCTTATCATGGGGCCTAACACATGAGAAATGGGTATTTGAGTCTCTGTCAAATACTGATTTTCATTATATATATATCTCAGTTACAATAAAATAAACAAATTACTCAATTCTCGTCAAATCTTGAAGAACAACTCGCAGAAATTATAAGCGTTCAAATTTCATGGAAAAAAAGGGACGGAAACCCATCTCACGAAAATAAAATTACTTGATATCACTTTATTCTTGTCTGATTTTGACGTTTTTGATACCGTTAGAAAGATGAGAGAACTCGCTATGACTTTTATGTTGGCCACTTCTGCGAATCTCTACGAACAACTCAAAGAGATTGTAAACATCCAAATTTCCTGGTAAGATAGGAACAGAAACCCACCCATAAGGTTAAAATCACCACATGTCACTCAATTTTTGTCCGATTTTAATGTTATTGATATCTTCAGAAAGATGAAAAAATTCTCTACAACTTTCATGTTATTTGTTTCTGACAAATCTCCATGAACATGTTATTTGTTTCTGACAAATCTCCATGAACTCTCATAAATTGTAAACGTTAAAATGTCTTGTTAAAATAGAAATAGGAACCCACCCCACAATAATAAAATCACCGCATATCGCTTGATTAAAATTCTTAATTTATTTTCTTCTCTAAATTTTGGCAACTCCTATGTAAATGTAGAGCGTTGTCCTGTCAACATAAGACTGCCCTAACTTTTATACCCATTTCGTCAGACTTTTGCATCTTCATCCCCGAATCCATAGATTTTATTACACATTTGTGCTGTCTTATTATTATTATTATTATTATTATTATTAGAGAATACACTATCATGGTCATTAAAGGATTGGAAGATATACCTGAATAATTCAATGGAAGCAAAAGCCCATGCATTAGATTAAGTGTCATTCCAGTGACATAACAATAACATATATACGGCATTAGATGGGTCATTTTTCCTAATAAAGACGCAACAAGATGGCTATTATGAAGGATTCCTTTGGAGATCTTGTTCATAAGGCGTCAACTTCTTTCATAACCACTAACTTTAAATACCGAAGAAGCCCATCCGGGACAACTTAACCTAATCCTCGCAGGGTGAGAAGTAGAAGAGATTGTGAGGCTCTGTTTGGCACAGCTGTTGATTATTAGATTATTCTGATAATATGATAATCTATAGATTATCAGAATAAACTGACTTGTTGTTTGAGGAGCTTATTTAGAATAGTTTATTGATAGTTATTTTTGGATAAATGACAATTATGTCCCTGTTTGGCGAAACTGTTTGTAACAGAACTGTATGTAATCATTTAATTTTTTTATAAACTATTAACTTATTAGCTAATAAATTTTGATTAATCAATTATTACTTACATAAATGAAGAATTTCTTAGAAATTTATTAAATAACTTAAAATTTTGATATATTTTTATTCATTAATCAAATATTAAGTAATTACATACAAATTTATCTATTATAATTAAATTGATGATATACAAATTAATTATAGATTCTTAAAATTATAATATAATTAATTATGATATATAAAGTTATTTTCTCAAAACTTCTCATCTCTGCCCCAAACCCTCGCTCATGTCGCTCCCCTCTGCCCCAAACCCTTGCTTATGTCATTTCCCCTCCCGGTTTCGCCCAAAAAGATCGCCTTCATGAACGAACCTTCGCATGCAGTCGCCATTAGAGCGAGCTGGGAAGGCGATGATGGGATCGCAGTTTACAGTGACTACCGAAACTACCGTCTCTCTCATTCTTCAGATCCGCTCCAACCAGAAACCAGAAACCATCGAGCATCGAGGAAGGTAAGTCTGTTTGTGTCATTCAGGAAACCGAAAAACTTTCTTCGCTTGGTGAGAGGGCCACCCCGTGCCTAAGAAACGAAGGAATCAGCGAGGGCGAGGGCGAGGGGGCACCGGAGGATTTTCACGCTAACGCGGGAAGCAGACGCAGGACGCGACTCCTTCCCCGCTTCGCCTTCTTTTAAGGAAATCTCATAAGTGCGTCCGAGCGGCAGCAATAATCTGCGCCGAACGTATTTTTCAAACATCTCTACGACGTTTTATACCGTCACCACACCCCAATAAGCTGCCCCAAACAGAACTTGAGAAGGATTTTAGACACATACAAGTAGATCCAATACATAGTAAATGCTCTCTCAATAATGAAACGAAGATCCGAATGTAGTTCTTTCAGATTGTTGAGAATTTTAGGGCAAAGAAATTGCAAGAATCGACACAAATCAAGAAAGAAACACAAAGATTTAATGAGGTTCGGCAAAGATGCATAAGTCCTCAGGAGCAGAGCGGCGGCTTTTTTTTCAATTCAAAAAACTAGTACAAGATCTCTAGAGTTACAAACAAGACATATATAACTCTATAGTACAATATGTAATTACTTAAATTACCTCTGTACCAAACCGCGGGGTGTTGCCCCCGCACTCCTAACCCACATAATGAAACTCCCCCGATTGGACAGATCCTTCCACTCCACTCCGCTCGTGGGCTCCGCTCCACTCCACTCCAACATATGTCTCATTTATGATATATGAGTCATACCTAACATTATTATTATTATTATTATTTAACAATACTTTGATTCATACATTATCAAACTAAGCTAATCATACTAAAATACTATTAAGCTTAGTTTTCACATCATGCTAGAAAAAACTAGAATTATAAAAGAAATTATTAAATTGAATAATATGCTGATATGAGAGTGCTTATACATAGGCAATAGAATAAAGCAACAAAGAAAAATACATAAACAAAAATATTCTTAATAATGAGTACATGTCATGGTACTAATGATGTTATTATTTGTCTATTTAAATAGTAGACATATGCTAAAATATTTAAATGAAAATAAATAACTTTGATAATTCTAACAATAAAGTTGAATTCAACCCAAGAGATGGGGAGATACAGTGCAATTGAAGAAAAGTAGAAGATTTATGTGGTCGTTGCTAATGTGGTGCTCGTGGCTCGTGAATCCATTTTATTCCATAAGAAAAATAAGTTACAAGTGGGGATAAAAAAAACCTCATTTTACATGAAAAAACCCTCCAATTTATAAATAATAGGATGACCAGCTCCTAAATTACAATATTACCTTTCTTTAAAAGGGGTTGTACAAAATAGTTTAGTCTTTTGTGATGGTATATATTGCTCTGTACCTCTTGAACCGTTGGATCTGACATTCTGGAATTTTTCTGTCTGTAGGGTCTTCGGGTTTCAGTGTTCGATCAGAGGAAGAGGTGGCCAGTTAGAGGAGCAAGTGGTCGTTGGAGGATGATTGGAGAAAATAGGCTTTTGGAGGAAAAATCCACAGTTGGAGGAAAAAGATTTATTTTTTTCAGTTGTTTAGGACCTTCTTACCCAATTTTTCATTTTTTGGACATCTTTTTTTCCCTTTGATAATTTAGTTATAAACACTTTTATTAATGTTGAATTCAAATCTGTACGACATGTCGTGCCCAAAGGATAAAACAGGAGTCTCACCAGTGGAGAAAAAGTGGGAGAGAAAGAGAGAGAGGGATTCCCCATCGGGGATCAAAAGGGGGTGGACCCTGGCTCGACGGCTTCTTTTATTTCACAGAAGCCTATGTTACAAGTGAGAAAAAAAAGTTAAGTCTACATTAGGAGTGAGAAAGCCCCTTTACATGCCAAAGAGGTCCTCTAGAGAAAATAAGAAGGGGAGAGGAAAATTACATATACATCCTTGTTACAACGAGGGTCAAAAAGGGGTACTTTGGACTTTCTTCTGCTTAAATTGGTGGTTCTATTCCTTTCTCGCTTGTGAATTTGTTAGTTCAAGTAATTTAGGTGTTAGATATGTAAAAAGGATTGGGGGGAAGCACATGTATAGCTTCTAGTGTACGTGAATTTTTGGATTTGGGATGTGGTCATCCAGATTGACGGCCTGCCGGAGCAACAGAGTGGCCAGCTAGTGAATGGCCCGCCGGCAACAAAGCAGCTGGTATGGTGGCCGATTTGGT
>NW_018164469.1:101260-102238 GCF_001263595.1 Phalaenopsis equestris | reverse complement strand
TTTTGAATTTCTAATGGTGGGGTACCTTTTCTAATTTTCTAAGACTAGTCAATAAGAAAGTCCTATGGCTAGACCTAGGCTACTAAAGAAGTTTTCTAGACCTCAACCAAAAGTGAGGTCAACATTGATCAACATATCTGCTGCATTTTCATTAGTATGAACTTTCTACAACAGTATCTCACCAGAAGTAATCAATTCTCTGATCCTGTGATACCTGACATCAACGTGCTTAGTTCGCGCTTGGTACACTTAATTCTGAGCCAGATAAATGACCCTTTGACTATCACGATGCAATTGAACTCCACCTTACTCAACACCCAGCTCCTTTACTAGCCTAGTAAGTCATAAGACTTAGCAGCTTTAGTTATTGTAATGTACTCAGCTTCAGTTGTAGATAATGTCACAATAGACTGAACTGTTTATTTCCAACATATCAACCCTTCGCCAAGATTAAACATATACCCGATTGTAGACCTTCTGTCATCCAAATCACCTGCATAGTATGAATCCACGTACCCCATAGCTGAATGGTTATTTTGCCTACTACAAAAAATAATTCCATGTCCTACAGTACCCTTCAGATACCTGACATCCACTTGATTGCTTCTCAATGTCGTTTTCCAGATTTAGACATATATTTGCAAATTTGACTAATAGCATGAGCCAAATCAGGGCGAGTATGTATCATTGCATACATCAAGCAGCTAACTGCACTAGCAAATAGAACTTTTGTCATGTCTTTGATTCCCCTATCTGTCTTAGGGTACTCTCTGAAGAAAGCTTAAAATGATTTTTCAATAGAGTGCTCACAGGTTTTGTTTTACTCTACTCCAGCATCTGTCTCTTATCTGGTATATGAGTCATGTCATATCTAAAACTGAATAAACAATTAACAGTCACATATTAGTACATACTTCTGTTTGCATGAGCAAATACAAAAAAATAGTTGGCATTTTCACAATTATAAATTTTTAACAG
>NW_018164469.1:74428-94578 GCF_001263595.1 Phalaenopsis equestris | reverse complement strand
TGTGTGTGTGTGTGTGTGTGTGTGTGTGTGTGTGTGTGTGTGTGTGTGTGTGCGCGCGCGTGTGTGTGTGTCAAATAATTTTATGTAATTATATATCTAACACCTTAAATTTAATATTTACAATTAAAATAAATTTATGCATGAATTCCTTTTTCAAAAATTAAATAATATTGTTGTTGTTATGTGTTAGTAAATTTTTTAAGTAATAGTATAAGGTTCTTCTTAGTGGATTGGAAAAGAGGAATTACTTGTGATTCTTTTTTAGATTGATTGATGTTAAAAATTGAGCCATTTGTTGAAATTTTTAGCTAGATTATGTTGGAAAGTAGAGCTTGATTATTATGGTAATTAGTGGTGGGTCACCTTTTTGACTTCCATGCATGTGATTTTTTTTTCTGAATGATTGTCATGTGTATTTCATCTCAATTTTCTGGTATATCTTGCTCACCACATGTCTTATTATTCAAATTCATTAGTACCCAAATACTTATAGATTGATAGAACATGCAGTTGCTAACTCCAAAAACTTGAAACTTTACTTGAAATTCATTTGAACACAAAAACACAAATTAAAAATGTATAAATAGACTTAAAAACTTATAAGGGATTTGAAAATATAAACTGAAAAATAATAAACATTAAGAATATAAGATTCTACTGGATTGGAAAAGTGAGTTTACACTTGATTGTTTTTTAGATTGATTGATGCTAATAATGGAGCAATTTGTTGAAAAATGTATTATGCTGAAAAATAGAGCTTGATTGGTATGGTAATTAGTGGTGGGGTCACTTTGTTGACTTTCATGCTAGTGAATTTTCTTTTTTTGAATGATTGTCATGTATATGCCACCACAGTTTTCTGGTACATCTCTTTAACCATATGTCTTGTCATCCTGGTTTATTTTTTCTTCTTATTCTGAAAAATATTTAGTAAGTTGTTTTTGTATTCATTTTTTAATTTTTGTGGCTAATTCGTTCTTAAATTTTCTTCTAAGTTGATGGTGCAATGATTTTATTGAAATTTCTTTTTTAGAAGGATTTTTTGGATGCTTAGATTTTTTATAAGGATTATTTTATCAATCAATGTAACATTTTTTTTTTTATATTCTAATAGCTATCCACCACTTAACTATAAAATATCAAAATAAATATTTTCAATTTAATGATTTATGCTAAATTTCTATATTCCAACACTAGATCCACTGGTTTTAACATTGTGTAAAAAAGATATAATTCAATTTGACCATATGTCACTTGGGAATCTTGAAATATAAGAAGAAGATTCAAACCATTCAGAATATTTCGTTTTTATTGGTACATGAAGAATTTGTTTTTCAGATTTGTAGATTATACCATCAAGTGCAAATTCTAAACTCCTTGTCAATCAAGATATATACCCAATTACTCACAATACAAAAGGAGAAGTAGAAGTTTGATTTATCCCTAGACATCTTGATCTTTAGCCATCATATCTTTATCATCTGCATCCGTCCTTCTTCTTCTTCAATATTAGAAAGAATAATTGATGAAGAAATAAATAATGAACCTATAACAAATGTTCAACTAAATTCTAATCAAATCCTATATCATACATCTCCGACACATTCAGACATGAACTTCAATTTTAAATATACAACTAGAGCTATTGTTATCCATAATTATTTATCCTCGAAATATTCTCTATTTATAAAAAAATTATCATCATGGCGAATATTCGTGAATGCTTTTTTTCTATGAAGATTGAGTGCAAAAAAAAAAAAAAAAAAAAAAAAAAAACATTTTTTCCCATTGCTCTAATATAAGTCTTATAATTAAACAAATGTGTTCTCTGATAATTAGATTATGGACTTTTATATTCAATAGTCTTAATTTGATAGAGAGTGATAGTCCACACTTTATGATTAAGGATTCGATGAATAATGACTTTATTATATGTAGTATATTTGTTTTCTTCATCATAACTATTTTGAATTTCTATTTATTTTAAAGAGAGTAAGATAGCTTCATACATATTTCGATCATAAAAATATTCTTGAGAAAATAAACTATTATCTTGTTGAGAAATTAGGGCGAATAAAAATAAGAACGACACAAATCCAGAGGAACACAAAGATTTAATGAGGTTTGACAAAGATGTCTACGTCCTCGGGAGCAGAGCGGCGACCTTTTTACTAATCCAGAAAAATACAAAATCCAGAATATAAGCTGTAATACCTAGGGTTACATACAAACATATTTATAATCCTAGAAAGAACATAAAAAGAAAGATTGGGTACAATATGTAACTACTAAATTATCCTTGTACCATAATCCCAACCCACATAAGGAAACTTCTCTGATTTGGACAAAGTCTTCTGCTCTGCTCGGCTCCTGATTTAGCACTGTCCATTTATAGTATATGAGTCATATCTAACATACCTAAATACCATTTTAATGTCGCCCATGGATTACTAAGATGACAATCATTACTATTAATATCTAATATGCGGGAAATAACAACTTTGTATATAAACATAAAAGTTTAGGTGCTATATACTTAAAATTATGTGATTTGTATGTAAATGCTCCAAATTTAAAATATACATTCACTTAAATGTGTATTTTCTTAAATCAAATGTAAGACAATCATGAAAATAACATTGACTTTCCTACATATCTTATATTTATTTTATTTTGTATTCTCAAAATATGTTTGCATATTGACAAATAACATTTTTTATTAAACATGGATTAAAAATGATTCATAAATGATGTCAAATAATTTTTAGCTCAAAAGAGAAAAAATATTATATCATTAGTCCTGATGCATAACCGAATCAGGACTGCAATAAAAGTAAGCCACGTGTCCGGAGGAGGCGACCATACATTAAAGCATTAATTATAAAATTTTTTGTATTTAGTCGGTCCGTCATGTAACGTGACACATTTTTATTGGAGTCTTGATGTAATTATACATCAGGACTCTCAATGTAATATTTTTTCTAATATCTGGCTCATTGGTCCAAACGATCACAGATTTAAAATATATTTATATGACAAATATGTATGATATCTTTGAAAATATTTTATCAGAATATTTTGACTAAATATCATCAAAATGACATTACATTTATTATATTCAAACTACATTTTCTCTAAAGTAAATTTGAAAATTTTAAATACATTGTGTTAGAAATTGGATGAATTTTACTAAAAGTTTGATCTTATCGAGGAGCTAATTAGTGGGCGCTCATTTTTTCTGTACGGAAGTTTTGTGCTATTAATTAAATGAGTTTTTTTTACAAGTCATTGATGAGCATAAGACAAATAAGAAATATAAAAAAAACAGTTGAAGGTAAAGTAATTTATACACTTGTGGATTATTTATAATATGCTGATAAACAGATTATTCCGATTGTCTGATAATCTGCAGATTATCAGAATAATCTAATTTGCTGTTTGGGGCGGCTTATTCAGACTAACTTATTCGTGATTAAATGACATTCGTGCCCCTGTCTGATAAAACTGTTTGTGACAGTTCATTCAGAATAGTTTATTGGTAGAAAAGAAACATATAGTGCAGAAACATACGATAATGACAGAGATGTTCTAAAAGATATGTTCTAAAAGATACATCCTAACGAGTACCAGGAGAACTAAAAAAAGTACAAATACAAGTACAACAACAAGGAGAAATATTAAAATATTTAACTTAAGACTCTGGTTACGTCGGTACTCAACTGAACGGTCAGCCTGAGAAAACATCGGATTCACATGACTGCTGGCATGGCTACTGACAGTGTAATATGTGGGACTATCAGCCAACCGGCAGAAAGCCCAACGGGCTGAAAAACCTGAAACACCTCTCGCACAACCATAGAACTGCCTCCCAAAGCTATGCTCCTTACGTGACGTAGGCAACGGAGACGGTAGTCCACAATAACACAAAATCCCTTTGTCCGTACCTGATATCCTGGAAGTCATGTTTGTATAACTGCGAAAATAATAAAAGAATCAATGTCGGTTTAAGGTATTTTAAAAGTAACCAAAATTAAATACATATGAATATCAACATATAACCTTATTAAATGAAAACTTGGTAGATCAACAACCACAAATAACATCTGTGATAGACTCCCTTAAAGCAATTATATCAGTCAAACATTCGCCTTCCTGATCTCCAAATTCCTTAGTCTACATCATCCTCAGGTAATGAACTCCCACCCACAATTCCAGGACTTTGGTCGAAGACCTTCAGTTCGTCATTGTCAGCCTTACTAAACCATACTTTGTCAGCCATACTAAAATTTGTATCTGATCGTGAGGAATGTCTTCGAATGAAGTTATGCAGTGTTATTGTTGCAACCACAATATACACATGCTTTTGGAAAGGATACGGCGACATATCACGTAGGATGACCCATTTCTTCTTCTAAACCCCAAATGTTCTTTCAATTACCCCGCGTAAAGATGAGTGACGTTTGTTAAACATTTCCTTTCTGCCACGGATGGTGTTACTTGCTCTCTCAAAATCAGGAAGATGATATCTTATGTCAGGATTGGGCTTCATGTATCCCCTTTGCACATGATACCCGACATCAACCAGATAATATTTTCTTAATACGAAAAACACTGTTAAGTAAAAAGATTGCATGCTCAAATAAACAAATTGCAAAACAAAACTAACCTGATGGGGGGTGAGAGAAACACTGTGATTTATTCCTAGTGGCAAATGAGAAAATCCGACTGTAATGTGCACTCCATTCCCAGTCCGCCATTAAAAGTAAAACACATGTTGAAGTCGCATACAACCATGACATTCTGAGTTGTTGAACCACTCCGACCGATGTTTATACAAATAAACGACGTTCGCGCATCAACAAAGAACCATTTACGGCCACCGACGTTCGATTGCTCTAGAGGAAGCATTCCTTACGAATTGACGGTGAGGGAAAGCATACTTTGCGATTGACGGGGGACGAATCGAAAGGAAACTCTTCGATCTCCTCTACGGGGGACGAATCCAAGGAGGGAGAGCGCGAGGGAGAAGAGGGGCAACTAGGGCAATATCACCAGCCGAACGCGGGACGCAGCCCCCACCCCGCGTCACAAAACAATGAAGGATTCACAAAAGTTAACACACTGCGACGGTTATAATCCGCGTGAACGCAGGTTGCAAACACGAATACGACGTTTTGAAAACGCCGCCGCACCTAAATAATCTGCGCCAAATGGGCCCTTAGAGTCAGTTTGGGGGCAACTTAAAAGTACGGCGACGTTTTGATAAAGTTGGATAAGCTGGATAAGCTACAGCTGCTCCAAACAGATCCTTATTTTGACTAATTAATTATAAGACGAGAAATTATGATAAAAAAAGAGTTTTTATATATATACCACCTAATTTTTATATATTTACCTATCTAACATCCAAACTATTTATTTATTTATACCTCCCAAAACTTTTATATAACATTAAAATCAATTATTTTATTTTTTTAAAAAATAAATATATGAAAAAAAGGGGTACCTTTAAAAAAAAAAATCGATAAGAGGCGTTCGTTTTAAACCGGTTTTAATGCGCCGCGGCTCGAACCAGTTTGGCTCAACGGTTACTTTCCCCGGTCGGTGATCATCTTAAAAGCTATTCAAAAGCTACTCAGTCCAAACAGCAAACAGTATTCTAAACCATTTACAACCCAACAGTTACTGACTTATCTGTACCCGCCGAGAAGTGTCCGCGAAAGCTATAGCTAGCGTTCTGTTCGACAGAATGCCAGAGCGAGAAAGAGAGGGGAGATATAGAGGAGCGAATGGCAGGCGGCTTCAATGAGATATCGAGCTTCGCCTTCACCGATCATTTTGTCGGGGACGAAGATTAGGGTTTGGAGCCAAAGTTGCGAGCTTGATAGAGACGATTTGGGAACATGACCAAGTCTTTCTTTTACCAGTACCATTCTCAGAGAGGCGCGGTGTACGCCGCTCTTCTTGTGCTGCTCTTTCCGGCGTTGTGGCCCGCGCTATTCTCACCGCTCGGTCATGCATCTCCTTCCATGTTCTCGGTGAGTTCATACGTCCGTGCCTTGGTTCTGATTTTGCGGTTTTGATTTCGTGGAATTATGAAACTGAGTGATTTAAGTGGATTTAAGTGCTTTCTTATAATGTTTGTTATAGAATACTTTGATTGATCTATTTTTAAAAGTGTTGGTGCTATGCTATGATTATATTAATCAGGAGATTTGTTGTAACAATGCGTCAGATAAGAATGAGTGGAAGCATCATCAAGGTCAAGTGCTGTGATAGAAATAAACACAAAAAGAGAAGAAAAGAAGTCACAGAAGCAGGAATATGTTTGTGGTTTGTCTTTAACTAAGCTTGTATAGTAGAGAGGATCCCATATACAATTAAGAAGATATAATCTTAATGTCTTAAATCAAGAGCATTCAATTGTTTTTTTACAATTCTCAGAAGAGCACATGGACAAAAAGAAGAAGAAGAAAACTTAAGGGGCTATTTTGCAGCAGCTTTCTTAGACAGGGATTAAGCCGGATTTGATTTAAATTCTGCAAATTGTCAAGAAGAAGGCCAAAATAAATCCTACATAATTTAAATTCCATTCTTTCTCTATTGTTGGCTAAATCAAGGATTTACTAAATCCTGTCGTTTGGTGGATTTAAAAAGTTTAGAGAAATAGAAGGACAATGAGTTTGCTAGCAAGTTCATGCAGCCAATTCTTTGCTTCTTTTTTATTCTGGGAATCGAGTTTCAGATGCCACAATCTCATGAATGCCTTAGTTAGCAAGCTCTCGTCGCGACTTCCTTATTTTTATGTGAGGTTCTGGGTAGAAAGAAACAAAAGGAGAATTCAAAAGAGGGGTTTTGATTATTAGGTGCGCTGAGGTTAAATTATAATTTTAATTTATGAATTAATTTTGAAATTTAGATTAATTGGTTAAAAAATATTAAGCTAACTGAATAAATTTTATTTACGATTTAATTCAAGTTTAAATCCTGCTTCCTATGTTTGATTAAATTTATAAATTCTTAACCAATTACAATTTAGAATATTATGCTAGGCAAATTATAATATAATCAGTGTAATTCAACTTTATAATAAATTAAATAAATATAAATTTTTATTTAATTATCTTAATAAATTACTAAATGATTAATTGATATGTTATCTTATTCTAATTGTCATTAAGTTAATTTAGTTAAAATTGAAATAGGCTAAGGTAATGGTAATTAATAGATTGCTAATTAATGATTAATTGTTATCTTATATTATACTAAATAGTCATTAAATTAATACTATCTATATGAAAACTGTACATAATTAACTTTGTAAATTACTTATGAATGATTATTAGTTTAGTGAAACTTTTACTAATGATTAATTACCTTATTAACTTATTAATTCTTGGTTAAGATAACTAGGTATATTACAATTTTAAATTAAGCTTAATTAGCCTTAATAATTGCATCATTAATTTTTAAAATTTAAATAATATTTTTTTAATTTTAATTTTTAATTTTTTTATTATTTCTTAAAACTGAAATCATATTTGAATTAACATATTTAAATCCTGAGGAAATTGCCAAACAATTTCACCAAAGAGTTTTTCAGGACTTAATCAACATAGGATATACTAAATCCAGACATACAAGATTTACTAAATCCCACTTGAATTAAAGAACCACTTCCATATATTGATGCACACATCCCAATGAAAGAAAAGTGGATCACGTGTTTAATGAGGTGGTGGCCATCTTCAAAGTCCACTTTGATTTAACAATTTAAGAAAATGGATAAGGTATTAAGCCACACTTAATAATTTTTCACTTTGTCTAAAAAATATGTTAAACTTGGATCTTCTTTTTCATCTCTTTCAAGTAGAGTACTCTAAGTTCCTAATGGCTTGTAGGAGTCAACACTGCATATCTCATTATGTCTACATGTTGCTTGAACTGAAAATCTATGAGATCTTCAAAGTCCAATTTAATTTAACAATTTAAGGAAATGAATAAGGTATTAAGCCACACTTAATAATTTTTCACTCTGTCTCAAAAATATGTTAAACTTTGATCTTCTTTATCATCCCTTTCAAGTAGAGCACTCTAAGTTCCTAATGGCTCGTAGGAGTCAACATTGCATATCTCATCAAGTCTACATGTTGCTGGAACTGAAAATCTATTAGTTCTCTATAGGATAACATTTGGTAAGTTATTTAAAGTTCGTGACCAATCCATCTTGGTAAGCGTTTTAAAGTTTGTAAGATCAATCCTATCATCCACATTATTTAATTTGATAAAAATATGTTTTTTTACCAACCACTAGAAGCATGATATTGAATAGTACTTGAAAATAGAAACCGAGTCAATGATGATATAAATATAACATTGGCATCATAGGAAGCTGGTTAAGGCTAGTGGGACCAATCCATCTTATCCATGCCTTAAACCGGGATAGGAAACATGATCTCATGCTTTTGTATGCCATTCCTACTTTACTAGCCATCTTGCAAATAAAATCAGAATCAAAGATAATGTACACATAACAACATCTTCTCATTATCCACATTAAGCGGTAGGGAAACATGTGCCCAAATCCAATCGTGATGCGCTTGTACTTCATGAATTACAAACATGCCTAGCATGCATCACCACACTATCATATTTTATTTAACTACTTGAGGCTTGGCAAATCAATATCACCAAATAAGCATTGAATATAACAAATAACAAAATTGATGGAAAAATGCAACATTTTCATAAAAGTAATCATGATAAGCTATGGATAAGCTGAGAGTAAGCACAGTGCAATAGAAGTATCACCTCTTTTTTGAATTTTTTATAGGAGGAATTCCTCCTATAAAAAAATCAAAATAAATGCAAAGTTATGAGCCTTCAACAATTTGCCATGTAATGCAATGGCAAAGCAAGTATTGATTCATGTATTAACGAAATAATTACCATATCTATAACATTATAAGAAAGAAAAGTCCCCTAGCTAGGGAAGAGATAATTGACGAAAAGATTATCACAAGAAATATTTTAGAAGATGAGGATTTGGGGACTGGAAATCACACTTGTATGAGAGAGAAGGGCTAGAGACTGTAAAGGAGAGGACATAACAAATTTGTATAGGACAAGATGAGAGCCCTTAAGAAAACTCATAGGGAAATGATCGTCCTTCTAATTGTGTTATTCGAGAAGATTTGATCAGTGTATTCATCAATATTCCAAACGAAGGAGATCTATTCATGTGAGATTATCATGATCAAGGGAGCATCAAGCTTCCATCCATAGGAGGACATTTCATGCATAGACAAAATTTTTCTTTTTCCTTATATGTATTGTTTGATCAATCAAGCAAGGATCTCAATATTCATGAACATTGCACCTTCTTCATAGAGTCATGGATGTCCCCAATGGAGCTTGATATTGATTAATCAAAGAACCACTCTCTTGCCATATAAAGCCATGGAAAAAGTATTTAAAATTGGAAGGAATTTGAAGCATGCGGCCGTTTAAGGTATGTTACTTGATGGAATTACACAAATCAAGGTTTCATAAGGAACTCAAAATTTAAAATGAAGGAGCATGTGGCCAACTCCTTCCTCCATGGAATTACATTTTATTTTTTTTAAATAGTTGTATTCAAATGTATATAAATATGTGATAGATTTGCGTTAGACGTGGACTTGAATGAAGTGTAATGTGAGTTGCTTGACAACTATGAATAGGTAAAGCTTTGTGGTTGTCCCATACGGGAACTTTGTTGGTATCTTAAAATTATTTTTTTTTGCATCCTTTCATATTATTCTATTACATAAAATCTTTACATTCCCACCGATCATGTGGCATTCTCTTCACTTCCACGTTTTCCGCCCCCGTGCTTTATAGTTTGGCCACCATTTCATGATCATCATTGTCCAAGAAAAGAGATCGTCAGAGATGAGAGAAGATGGGACTCTAGAGGATAGATTGTTGGGCCAAATTGAGAAAGGAGAATAGAAGAATACAAAAGGTAGAGAAGTTGAAGAATTATTCTCTTCAACTGTAATAAATAAGAAGATAAATAAGATATATATATATATATATATATACCACATATATATATATATATGTACACACATATATATTTGTGTATGTGTGCCCGTGTTTGTGTCCTGTGTTTGTGTCTATGTGTGTCTTTGTTTATGGATTGAACATTCTAGATGTAGGTCTTAACAAACTTATTTGTTTTGTTAGGATTCAAAGTATTCCTAACCAATTTTGTCTTTTCTGCAGGCCGTCGTGTTGATGCTTTCAGCCCCTGGCAAGGTGATGGGTCGTGACCACACCATCAATTTGGATTTCAACTAATTGAATCGTTCTTTTGATAGAGGTTTGGTAAAAATGTCAGACGGTTGGTCCTGAGTGTGAATGTAGTGAATTTGTAGCTTTTCTAATTGAATGTGGTCAGGCATAAAGTGGTAGTCAATTTTAATATGTTTCGTGCGAACATAGAACACCGAGTTATTTGTGATGACAATGGCTGAGAGATTATCACAATATAATTTGGTAGGCAGTAATTAAGGAATGTAAAAATCTTGTAGAAGACGTCGTAACCATATGACTTCGGCTGTTGCTATTGCAAGGGCACAATATTCTGCTTCCGTTGATGACCAAGCAAATATATGTTGCTTCTTAACCATCCACGAGATTGGAGTGGTACCTAAGTACGAGCAATAACCTGTGATGGACCTATAGCTTGTAGAATCAACTGCCCAAACAAAGTTCGATGATGTAATAAGAATACCTTTGTGGGCTGTACCTTGTAGATAACTAAATAAAGATTTAAATAATTGATGGAGGTATGTTGAAGGGTTATGCATATGTAGGAAAGTTGATTGACAACAAACGAGATGTCTGGTCTGATTATTGTGAGATATTATAGTGATCTGGTGAGTTGTCTGTAAGTCGTTCGCTCTACTTCTTATTGCTGATTGACAACAAAAGAGATGTCTGGTCTGGTTATTGTGAGATATTGTAGTGATTCAGTGAGTTGTCTGTAAATCGTTCGCTCTTCCTCTGGTTGCTGATTGACAACAAAAGAGATGTCTGGTCTGGTTATTGTGAGATATTGTAGTGATCCAGTAAGTTTTCCTGCAAGTTGTTGGCTCTTCCTCTGGTTGTTGGTTGAGCTTTAAGGGAAGCTGTGTAGACACAAGCTTGCATCCATGCATGCCTGTTGTGTGCAGAAGCTTTTGAAGATAGATTTTGTTGGCCCAGGAGAAGAAATTAATTGGTGTGAGTGATTTCAATCCCAAAACTCTGGATACATGTCTCAAATCCTTAATTTGAAATTTGGAATCATGATGTTTTTCAACTCTTCAACGATAGATTCCATTCTCCTATATTCAAAATATCGTCAACATATTGAAGAAAATATATGCTACGAGTAGGTTGTTTGGAAATGAGCAAAAATGGGTCATATTTTTTGTATTCAAGCCCTAGATCTATGAAGAAAGCTGAGACGTGGTAAACCATTGCCGAGGAGATTGTTTAAAGCCATAGATGGTCTTTTTGAGTAAGCAAACGTGATTCGGAAGTTGGGGATCAATAAATTTAATGAGTTGCTGCATTTTAACAGTTTCTCCTAAAAAATCATGTAGAAACAAATTTGCTACTTCAAACTAAAAAATATGCCAGACACGCTATAGTAAATAACATTCAAAGAGGAGGCATTTTTGCAACCGGGCTAGAGGTATCATGGTAATTGACTCCCGAATCTTGTTTGTATTCTTGATCAACCAATCAGTCCTTGTATTTGGCTACTGACCTGTCAAAGTTAAATTTGGTACAATAAGTCCATCCGCAGTCCAAAATTGATTGGTTAGCAGGTAATGGTACCAATTCCCAACTAGCTTGGGCTTTCAGTGCTTGAAATTCCTCATTCATGGATTACCTCTAGTTGGAACATTTCACAGCTTGGGTATAACATGGGGGATCAAGGGGCTTCTAGCTGATGGGATTAGTTCAGACGGTGGATAGGTTTCAGGTTGCCTATTTTGGCTCGAGTTTACATTGGGTGAGGTGGATATATCGCACTTTGAAATGGAGAGGAAGGGAGGTATGGGATGTTTCAGTTTGCTAATGTATGGAGCAAGAAGGTAGTGAGATGATGCATTTTTTGCTGTAGTTGTGTTGTTTGAAGAGTTGTTAGGAATCATAGGTATGAACTAGAGGATTGATAGTAATAGTTGGTATGAGAGATGCTAGTAGATTGAGAGCAAATGTATATGATTGTTCATCAAAGGTGACATGCCGCGAGATAATAATCTTTCCCATTTGTTGATGAAGGCACTTGTAGCCTTTATGGTTAGGTGAGTACCCTAAGAAAATGAAACAAGTTGACCTTGGAGTCAATTTTTGTGTTGTTTGTCGCTTTATCCATGGGTGCCTTTATGGTTAGGTGAGATAGATGCAGTTTTTGTTGTCGTGTTGGTAGAGGATTGGTTTGTGTCTTCATCCACGGGTAGCAAGCACAACCATATGCTTTGAGATGTGTATATGTACGCTTGTATTGGTACAATAGCTCATATGGAGACACACTATGGGTTTTTCTAGAAGGCATTCGATTAATAAGGTAGGTTGTTGTAAGGAGTGTGTCTACTCAAAATTGAGATGGAAGAGATATCAGCTAGAAGGACTTAAGTTGTTTCAATTAAGTGATGAAGTTTGCATTCCGCAATATTTTTTTGTTCCGGGGTGTATGGACAAAAGTGTTCTTGTGTGATGTTGTTTTCAGTTAAGAAATTGGCAATAATAGAAACCATAAATTCCCCTCCACCATCCTATCTTAGATAAGTGATGGCCGTCATGAAATGGTTTTTAATCATGTTTATAAATGCTATGCATTTGGCTGTCACATCAATTTTTGCAACAATTGAAAAAACCAGCAGAATTTCAAGAAGTTGTCAATGAAAATAACATAGTAGCTAAATCCTTAATGAGATATTATAGAGGATGGATCCCATACATCAGTATGTATAAGTTGGAGGCAATCATACTCATGTAAAGAAGCACTAGGAAAAATTGTCTATGAATTTTACTAAAATTGCAACTATTACATGATTGTAGAGCGGATTGAATTTCTAAAATATGATATAGTTTGCTAAGAAGCTTGAGAACGCTTGATACAAGTGTCCAAGACGTCGATGCCATGTTGAAGGTGGGAGGAGGAAGATGTTAAGAGCTTGATGAGCTGATGTCTTCGATTGAGCGACATTGAGCAGATTGAGCTCCTTAGAGCTATGACCACGAAGAAAAGCCCTAAGTATCTGTGGATAAAAAATGGTAAACCCGATATAATTGAAAAGAATTTATACTTGATTGTCTCGTGTTAACTTACGAACCGAGAGGAGATTGTGAGATAGGGAGGGGGCATGCCAAATTTGAATTAAGTTTAGCTTACATATAGGTGTTTATGTTGCACTGATACCTGCTGACCGTTACCCACAATAACCTGCTAGGATCCCTGAGTTGGTGTTGTAGTTTGGAGATGGCTTAGGTTTGATGTCATGTGAGCATTAGCTCCATAATCGAGAATCTAGTTTTAATTTGAAACATGGAGGACCTGATTTAGGGAAGGTGTGTAATCGAGATTAGTTTAGTGCCGGTAGGTAGCATTCAAATGCCCAAATTTGTTGCAAATTTGGTAAGGGACCATTGATCTGATTTTGCTGTGTCTTCCTCACTCCCTACCTATTTGGAATGATGATCCTCTTCAACAGCCTCTTATATAGTTGTTGTTGCTTCACCTAGAAGCCAGAAGTGCTAACGTGGTTTTGGGTAGAGTTTCGGCCTTCAAATTATCTTTTTCTACATTAATTTCCTCACTACAGAGGAGAGAATAGAAATCATCCAATTCTAAGAGCTAAATTTGGGTCTTGATTGCAGTCTTGAATGCTTAATATTGTGTCGGTAGACCATTAAGGGTATAGAGGATGATATCCTCTTCATCAAGATAACCTCATGTTGCAGAAATGTTACTCACCAAAGCTTTTGCAATGGATAAATATTGTGTCGTAGCTAGGATTTCATAGACAAAGAGTGCAACTCATTCTTGAGCTGGATTAGTTGCGACCTATTGGTAGATTGTCATCTCTTGACGAGAGTGGACCAGATATCTGTCGTGGTGGTGAGATTGAGCACATTATGTAGGTTGGTTGGAGATATGGTTGCCACAGACAGATTTTGGTGTATCAACAACCAAGTGGTATCTTGGGGGTTTGAGGTTGGTGAGGGTGCTGTAGGAAAATGGAATTTGGAAGGTAGAAAGTTGTTGCCATCTAGGAACCAAAAAAATCTATTTGTTGTGAATATTTTAGTGATTTGGGTCTTCCATAAGGAAAAATTATCTGCTGATAATGGATTTTGAAGTAGTCTTTTGATGTTACTCATAAGAAATTTGAGAGTTGGTGGTATTGCGGTAGTATGAATGGATTCAACAGAAGAATTCATTCTGTTTCAGAAGCTTTGGAATTTGCCATCATGTTGGGGGAAGAGGAAGGATCTTATCAGATAGTGGCATGGAAAATAGGAGCTATATCGGACAGTCTTCTTCTGGCGTTCCTAGGTAGCTGGGAAAGGATGTTGCCAAGGTTCAATGAACCTGCTCTGATACCATGAGAGGTTGATAGAAGAATATAAAAGCCAAAGATGTAGAAGAATTATTCTCTTAAGCAGTGATAAATAAGAAGATAAAAGATATACTTATATTGTGTGTGTGTATATATATATATATATATATATTGATTTATTTATGTGCCGCTCGCTGGGACTCTTTGGCTGGCATCTGCGAAGCTAGTTTTAATTCCCCTGGAGTTACGGGTTTGAGCCCGCCTGAGTGCATCTGCCTTGTAGCACGGGATCGAGTGGTTAGACACATGTGCGTTAAGTTGCTTAAGTTGGTTAAAATGGCGCTTAACTTTTCCTTGCTTTTCTCCTTAAGCAAAGATAAAGCCGCATTGTTGGGGCCTGTCTTAAGAAAATACACAAAATTGTGTTTGGTTTAGAAACTAGACTTAAGCTGACTTAAGATGATTAGTAAGCTTGTACCAAACAATTCCTTTGAGTTTAGAAGATAGAAAAAGGAAAGAATGAGTATTAATTGAATTTTGTGCTCAATTACCTTGAAAATCTGTTTTTGTGCACCTTAGCTTTTTGAGTACACCATGATTTATGCATTTATTGTCGATGATGTTTGTATTTATTCATTTATATATAAAAGCTCTATGTAGACACTGCAATTTCTTAACTCCCATATAGGCAGCTCATCTTTGTTTTATATCTTATGAATAAATCCATGATGTCCACAATAGGTTCAAATAACTATATATTATTTATCATACCTTCACAAAGAGAAATTGTTCTTTCTTGCAGGAGTGGAATGCTCCAAAACCAAAACACGCTTCTCTTCTGAAAGCTGCTTTGAATTCTGAAATTGTGAGTTCAGCATCCACATTTGTTTTTTCGTGTGTTTTAGCTGGCGCTGATTTTCTTATTTTAATTTTTTTTCAGCCCAATAAGCAAAAGTCTGAACTCTGGGCTCCTTTGGTACCTCAGGGATGGAAACCCTGCGCTCCTTCAGAAAGTATTACTGGTAACTGTTGTTCACAACCTGAACAAAATTAAGCTCATAAAACTTTTCTGGGTCTTTATCTACTACTTCTGTAAACATACTAATAAATTGATAATCTTGCTAAAATACTTTGAATTTGCAATTTTTTCCCATTGCATCTAGGACGCCCAGTGAAGTCGAGTGGATTTATCCAAGTGTTTCTTGATGGAGGGTTAAACCAGCAAAGGATGGGGGTAGGCTGGTCTTTTAATATGTAATTAAGAAAAATTTATGGAATCATTGTTGTTGTGTTCTCTCTTCAAGATGTTTCTTTGGAAAATGAATTATGTGACTAAATTTTTATATAAAAAAATGTTTCTTATGTAGATTTGTGATGCTGTAGCTGTTGCTAAAATCTTAAATGCAACCCTAGTAATCCCTCATCTTGAAGTAAATCCTGTGTGGCAAGATTCAAGGTAGTTTGGGCTAAGCTATGTTTTTCTGGCTCTTTTTTAGTTATTTTCTTAGTTTAATAAAAACAGTACCGATAAATCAATGTGGTTTTGCAGCTCCTTTGAGGAAATCTTTGATGTGGATCACTTCATTAATGTTTTGAAAGATGAAATCTCTGTAGTCAGAGAGTTGCCCCCAGAATATGAATGGAGCACGAGGGAGTATTATGCTGTTGCCATTCGGGCCACAAGGATCAAAACCACACCAGTTCATGCGTCAGCTAACTGGTACATAGAGAATGTTCTTCCTGTTCTTCAAAGGTTAGTTAAAGGTCAATCTTTAATTTACACATGAATGGTGGGAGCGAAATATAGAGGGATATTGCTTTCAAAGCTTTACATTGTGAAATTACGGTGCTTTATGATGGTTAATTGTAATTATCTCAGGAATTTATCATTTTCCATCTTGCTGGAAAAGAAGTCTTTTGCTGGAAGCATCTTAAAGTCACATAATTGTTTTAATGGGGATTTGATCTCAATTATCTTTATTTTGATAAGATAAAATTTACATCTTAAGGAATGCTGTAGTGACCGTTCAAGTTGTTATTTTATAGCTTATTTTTTGTATTATATAATTCTTGTATAGAATATTTGGTTTTATGTACATAAATGACGGATTTTGGGCGGTGGTTAATTGCCTCTATTTTGATGTAGAGGTATTTGGTTTGAATCATCTAAATAAACTCTTTTTGCAACGGCAGGGATAGGGTTGTATGCATCGTTCCTTCATTAGTTCTTGTTTTAATAGTAGTTTAATGCACTTGGTGCACCTTTTTTTTCCCTAGCAAAATGAATTACATTTCTACACACATGATAAATGAAGCATTAGAGCAAGCAAAACATGTTGTTTGTGTTGAGCTTGTTACATATTTGTGGTATGTTTGGTTTGTTAGCAATTTTTTTGGAAGCTTTACATACATACCAGTCAATTCTTATGTGTTTACATTTCTAACACCTAAATTTCAATTTTCAAATACATATTGCATTACCGATGCATGAAAAAGTGATTTTCGCTTTTAAAAAGTTAAAGTGATGGTATTTTTTATGTGATATGAAAGATCTGGGTGGGCATAAATGTAAAAAGGCAAAGTTGGGGTGCTATATATGTAAATATCTAGGAATTGGATTGTATGTATGTAAATGCCCCAATTTTTTATGTCATAACATAAGCCAAGGTCGTAGCGGAGAGCCCCATTTGTCATGTCAGTCTGACGATGACAAAACACAAGTCTATTTGTTGGTTAAATTCTAGGACTTGAAAGGAGGTCGAACTAAATAAGCTTGTATGTGACCGAGTTACAGTTCTTCTTTTCACTCAATAAGCTAAGGCCATAATTAACGGCCCCAATTGTCAGTGTAACGATTACAAAAACACAAGACAGTCCATGAAGTTAGGTGATCTAGATTCAAAAAAATTTCTCAACTAGACAACAAATTAAGGTGACTTAAAAAAAGACGACCCTTTTACAAGGGCATTCATGAGGCTAAGCAAAATAGAAATACTTACATGTCTGTGCTACAAAGTATAACGTACAAAATTCATATCATGAAGAAAAATAATATTTCCACTAACGGATAAAGATCACATGTGATTGAAAGACAATGAAAGGAAAATACATCAAGCACAACACATAAAGACATATATGTAGTAAAGAAAAGCACATCATGTGAGTCGATTTTGTCTGTCATGAAGCTACAACATGATGATAGTGAGCGATTGATACTTGGTCTTGGCACTCTATAAAGCCTCCATAGATCGAGTTTGTGCAGTCTCTACATCTAACATAGCTTGATGATGATTTTGATAATGGTGCTACTCCCTCTCCAATGATCAAGTCTATCTCTCTCTATCTGCAGGTTTGATTTTTAAGCTACGAAAATCGAAAGCTCCCCTCATAATGCACTCATCCTGGCGGTGACGCTGTCAAGATGTGCAGTAGTACTATCTAGTTCATATCGATATCATCATAAAACTTTTGCGCTCACCTTGAACTCGTAATGAGCTAAGCCAACATCTTCTTGACAAACTCTGATCCACCCATGAAGTTCTTGGAGTGATACTCTGGATCCTACCATGTCCAATGACTGCGGTTGCCTGACAAGGAATTCTATATTATGACACAATCCCTCTACGTCAACTCCATGTCATCCAAACCTAAATGAGCCAAGAGGACCAATACAACATTTGCCTCAGAAGGGAAACGGTGCAGTGCTTCGGGCGATCCTGCACACAACCCAAAAATGATGTTCTGCAAATGTCTTGAGTTTTTATCCTGTATCTCCATGTTGCGAGGATTCACACCCAATGAGTATCTGCAGCGAAAATCTAACTAGTACTCTACATTGGTTGCTATATGAAAAAAATAGAGAGAAGGACGAGAAATACCTGGTTTGGGTGTCTCAGAATAATCTTGAAGAATCTCTGATGAAAATGTCAATGGTGCGTTCGTGTCAAAAGTGACAAACCCCCAATATGTGGATGATAAGACCCTTACTGTATGCCGGTTCTCCCCCACCCAGACATCTCAAGCTTAAACCTAAATAAATGATCCAAAGCGAATGATGGAACAATCTCAAAACACTCTAGGATAATGTGTCGACATCAACAAACGATTGAGGCTCATAGTATCTCATAAGGTGTCTGAAGCTGCTTTGAAGCAGGGTTCACCGGTCAGTCCATCAAAGATCGACGAATCTCTACAGAAAAAGCTCGGCTTTGCCTATGAACTAGACTAGGTACCCTTGTATGAAGAAGAGATGACTTTCTAGATCATGCCCTATCAGACGGAGCAGTTGCATCTATTATGATATGATCGTCATTGACTCCGCCTGATCGGAGAATAAAAAAAAGTGTTAAACATGTGATTTAAAATTAAAAATATAAAGATAAAAAAGAGAATCATAAAATGATAACATTACATGTAGTGTCATCCTCTCGTGAAATGATACGTTGTGACATTTGACTTTGAAGTACTCCTAATAATCCGATCTGACGCTTATACCTTTGAGCTCCTTGTTCCAAGAAAACTGCAAAAAATAGTAGTATGCAAGTTAATTGAGTGTTGCTCACTTCGGTGCTACTATTTGGTGAGACTAGACGAAACTTAAAACTAGGGCCAAGCCTAAGCAGATGCGTCCATAGCTTGGATGCGACAAACATCCGAGTATTTAAAGGAATTGAAGCTAACTCATTAACATTGTTTATGCTAGGAATGAGAGACAACCCATCATAAGCAGTAGCCTGAGAGAATCCAAAATGTTGTTGACCTTGTTTAGATAATACCATTCTAAAACTACTAAATGGCTAAATCAGTGGCATAACCATCTGAGGTGCATGATGATGAAATACTCAAATGGCTAAATCAGTAGCATAACCATCTGAGGTGCATGATGATGAAATACTCAGCTAATCGTAGTGATAGTCCTTTAAAAAAGAATACACCTACCTCGGTTGTTCTCTGTTATCAACACAATTGACTATATCAACTCTGTTCATATGATAATGAATGCTACCTATATCTTGTAGATGTATGAAGACAATTGATCATGTACAAAGTGAGAAGCGAAGAAGAGACGCTCACATAGTGAGAGCATATATATTTAATGAATGCTACCTATATCAACTCAAGGCATGAAATTAAATAAGCCATAATCTTCTATTTATAGAAGAAAAAGGAGGTTGCGTGGGACCCATTTTAATTAAAAAAGGTCACATGTAAGCAAATCTTATCGCCCAATTTAATGCATATACAAACAAATTTCGCTGCCCAAATTAAAGATAAAAGACTTTAATGCATGTAAGTCCAACTAATGTTGTCGGATCTATGACTCAAATACACAATTGAACATAAGACATTTCACTAGGATTTAGATAAAATTTTGCACATGTGTGTCGGCGCTTAAAAGGGGAAAAGTTAATGTTTGGGGGTCGCCCGTAAGAAGCTGTCGGTCGCCGGAATCGAAATCCCGTCACCCGCTTCGGAATGACTTTTTAATTTACGTATATATATATATATTTAGAAAAATATGAAATCAAACTGACCTCATATTTT